>NC_133778.1:52166012-52363975 GCF_003597395.2 Chelonoidis abingdonii | reverse complement strand
CTGGGTCAGCAGGGGTATATATCCGGCACCATAGCGGCGCCACTCCAGGGGGCGCCCTGCCGACCCACCGAGTGTTGCTAGGGTAAAAGTCTTCCGACGAACGTGCACGCGGCGCGCACACACCTACTGGGATGGATATGAGCAACACATCTCGAAGAACAACAGTTACAAAGGTGAGTAACCGTCTTTTTCCCTTCCTTGAGTGCAGTGTCTGGTCCTTTCTGTAAATTATTATGCCTTTACTGATCTTTTATTGCTGATTTGTTAGCAATTTTGTCAATTTATTTCATTTTTAAAAATAGGGTTGTAGTTCTTTAATGAAAGAAATTTAATTTTGAGAAGATCTGTTTGTAAGGGCTGATTTATTTTATTTTATTTTATTTTATTTTTCATAGTGTTGTCACGTTCCATGGAGCAAGGGTAATGAGGCAATGATAACATTTATCATACTGGAAAAACTACTGAAGCAAGTGGGGCCTCTGTGAATTGGAGGGTTTCCACTCCACATCAGAGGGACAAATTCTGCTGTCTGTTACACTTTTGCAAACCAAATCAATGCAGTTGAACAAGTGCAAGTTAGGATTGACCCTGGTCTCTGTCTGTCTGTGGCCTTTGGGTGTAGCTTTTACTTGAGCTAATGCCACATTTAGAGACATGAGATGAGAGTATAGAATAGATCTAATCCATAATTATGTCATTCCCTGCTCACTCTTTTCTCTGCTGAGTGACTTAGAGAAAGGACCCAACCCATATATCCACTTTCAGAACAATCTGACCTTTTTTCTGCGGAAGAAATTAACAATCTAGGATTTCATAACATTCTGTTCAGTGACTATTTTCCCCCTGAAACAGTCTTCTGTTTTACAGCTCTTACAGTGAAGTTCACGCCTCTGTACTCAGAGGTTGTGTCTGTGTTTCCATGGCAAACTCCTGTTCTCAAAGGTTTGAAACACAGCCTGAGAATACTGTATGCTCCTGGCTGAAAGCTGACAGACAAGGTATGAACTGGGAAGGGAGTTTTTGTTTTACAAAATTAAAACCGTATGTGTTTCCAGCACATTTTCCTGTAGCTGCTTTTCACGGAGGCTTTTTCTTTTTTTTAGCTGCAATTTTGAAGGTGTTTCAGTCCTGACCCTACAATTGAATCTATGCTTGCAAACCCCAGTGCCCACGTGCAGCCCTGAGGATTGAGGCCTTAGTTCAGAGTGAGGAGTAGCCACATTTGGTGCGCAAAGTGTAGTCCTTTTGTTATTTCAAAGCTGAGTCATTTAATTTAGAAAGGTTTTTAGCATGGAGAGTGAACTTAATCACCATAAAGTCATAAAATGACTTCATCCTTTACTCCTGCAGTGACTTGCTGGCTGAATAATTCACCTTAGACAAGAATCCAAAGGGCAAAAATCCTGCCTTCACATCCACAGCTACAGAGGGCCCCACGTGCAGCAGAACCTGTATGTTTCCTTTACTGGGGCAGGAGAGTTGAATTTGGGGAGTCCATGCAAGTGTCAGCTCCATGGGAATTCCCTTCTACATTTAACTGCAGTAGGGTTTGAGGTCAAGGTGGGAAAGGCAGTAGGGCCAATGGATGGATCCACCAGCCTTCAACTCCTACAGAGCATGTGTGCAAGCAACGCTAGGGGCTACTAGGTCGCAGAGCAGCTCTTCTGTTGCTGCTGCATGGCCTTGGAGGAGGAGTCCATCTCTCCCAGCTACTTGGGCTTGGCTCAGCGGTGGTGAATATGCCCCTTAGGATAGATAACCTGAATTTGAAAATGGCCTGAACTGCTTACATAGTGGCCTTTAATAGAAGAGCGGGCCCAGCTCTTTTGTCAGCCAGGTTGGGAAATCTTTTTGATCCTCCCTGTCCCCGAGTGGAGTGAAGCAAAAAATAACACCACACCAAACCAAACCAAACCAAACCAAACCCACAGCCAGTCAATCAGCGGAGCAAAATCGGCTGGCCAGTCAGAGTGGGGAAAAACAAAAAAACAAGCAGTGTGGCGCCCACTAGAAGTTGGCGCCCTGGGGAATTGCCCTACATGCCTGTCTGCCCCTAGAACTGGCCCTGCACTAATGTCTCTGAGGAACCGTTACAGCTCATTGTTATTGTGACTGCTCTCAGGTGCCTGCTAAGGATTTATGCAATGTAAATATTTTGAATGTGATTAAAAAAAGAAATAAACCCACAATTTAATCGTGCTCCAAGTAAACCCAACAGATACTGGAAAATAAAGCTGACACTGCATCCATGGTTCTGTTGAGCCACAGTACTCCCAGGGTAACATTAAATGTCACATGGTGTGATATGCCCAACTAGATGTGGTCAGGATGGAATGGAATTTGAATGCCTTCTCAGTTTTGTCATTTGTTGTAGTCTTATTGTTCCTTAAGCATGCATGTTCTGTCAAAATCTGAACATTTGTTTTAGTTTTTATGGGAAAGGAAGTTTGTCCTATTGTCATGCTACAAATCTAATTGCTGGTAGAGAGGAGTAATAGCTGGTAGAGACAGGGCTAGGTGTTCAAAGGAAGAGAAGCAATGGATTTGTTGCATGTCACTTGCTGTGATGCTGGAACATAGTTTTTTTTACCCAGGAGGGAGACAGTAATGGCTGAAGGCCTATGAACTGTGGACAAGTTGCCTGGAATTATGGAAAGGCCTCACGCTCTTCATCAGTTACAGTAAGAAGAACCTGGTGGATTTGAAAGCTCTATGTGGATTTGTTTTGGGAACTGACTGATAGGTGCACAGACGGTTTGCAGATAAAGTGTAACAGGACACTGAGAATCAAAATATTTTTGAGACAGTCAAGGTCTTGGGTGAATGGACTCTTGGAACATTCCATGGTTACCATGACAACTGGTGCCAAAGCATGAACAAGGAAGGGATGTAAAACCCAAAGGACTCCAAAGAAAGCAATGAATGATGTTTATTATTAACCATAACAATAGTCAGCATCTTTATTATGGTCGTGCCTAAGGAGCAACCTTGCATGTGGCCCCATTGTGCTAGACACTGTACAAAGACAGCGGATCTCCCCATCCCGAACAGTTTACAAACTAAATAGACCAGACTGACACCATGTGGGTGAAGAGGTGTAATGCAGAAGCAAAATGAACATGTGATTGTGGCAAACATTATGCGAGTTCCATGTTTTTTTGGGTAGTGGTGGTGGGTTTAGTTAAGAAGGGATAAGCCATCTGGAAAAGGCAAAGGGAAAGGGGACGGGAAAGGGAAAGGGAGCAAGGGGACAGGACGGGAGAAGAGGGTAAGAGCGGCAGGGGTGGAGTGAAACTCGGGTGTTGACCTGTTTGTTCAGGTCTGTCCCTTTGCTTTTGCTTTTCTTATTCTCCGCAGTCAGTTGTGGCTCTAATGGGTGTTAAACCCTATCAGACCTTAGCCACGGTGTCTCCCGGGTTTTAACAATGTCTAGCTGACCTAGAGGTAGTCTTGCCTGCCATTTGATGCTGCCTTTGCTGAACCTGCTGCTGGGGGAGAGAAGGGAACTCTGCTTGTCAAATTGATTTAGTCTCCCACTTGCTAGTCTTCAGCCTGAGCTGAACATCTGTGTGTGGGTAAGGGTGTCCCTGCCTGGGCAAGAGAGAGTGTTATCTACAGCTGTATAACAACTCTGCAGCCAATCACCCATGTCTTAACATAATAGAGCAATGTTGTTTTCCTTTTCCCTGTGACTTCTCATTTATCTGTACTACTTTGTCTGTCTGCGTTTGGATGGGGAAATTGATTCAATAAAATCATGGCTTTGTAAGTAAGCCGAGAACGCTTCGGATACTACCTCTTTAATAGAGCTATCATCATCTCATTAATATTTAATTATCCTAAGAGACGTGTAAGAGACAAAGCTAAGTTGTCAGGTTATATTTTCCTTGTAGCACATAGTTTAATAAGGTGGTTTGAGCCTGTGACCATTTAAAAAGAACCCAAAGACATAACACTAGCCATAAGGTGCAAAAATAACATCCAAATACTTCTACAATCATTACATCAAGCTTCTCCTTAGTCTGCATAGCCCCTCTGTACACAGTTCCCAATGGGAATTCTTAGGGAGGGGAGTGAATGAGGAATATCTGTCTATCAATGCTGTGCTCATTGTCATTTCTTAACCTTTCCCTCTCTAGTGGCTTTCCTATAGGAAGTTAATGCTGCTTAGGCCCCCCACCTCCTCTCAGTACAGGTCAGAAACCCTAACCCCCTGAAGGCATAATGAGAAGGTGGAGTTAATGTTGCAGAGTTTCTCCCATCTTACAGGAAGGTATGATCAGACTGTAATACATGGTGGTATTTTAAAACCCTGTCAGACGTTTAAGGGCCTGTTGTCAGGTTAAAATCATGGGCAAAACCCCTACTGACTTCAATGGGAGTATTATTCAGCTACCATATTACCAGTGTTAAGATGTCACCAGTTCCTGCTAACACTGGAGCTTATTACAGCTGAATCACACATTCATTTAAAATCTAATTTATTTTTCACCCTTCATGATGTTTACAGTTTGATGTTTATTCACTTTGGACCATGAACTCACCAGTTTCAGTATAGTTTTTTATCTGTTCCTAATCAGTTTCATTTTCTAGCCCTCATGTATGATAACACAATACCTCAGTTGTTTGGGTTTCAAAACCTGCAGTAAAATGTTTAAATCCAAACAAAAAATGGTTTGATTGAATTTTTTTAAATAATGTAAATATTCCTGTTAACAGTAGGCTTTGCAAAATCTTTAAAAAAAAATTACATTCAGGGCCTTATCTGTGTGTGACATTTTCCCAAAAATGAACATACTCCAAGCATGCTAGCCAAAAGTGGAACAGCTTTCCCTTGATTTCTATCACAGGGGAACTTTTTGATTTGTTTTCCTTTCCAGAGACACATAGCTGAGAGGTGTCACAGAACATTCAGAAGAAAAGCAGTAATGTGATGAAGCTCTGCAGAGCATCATCACTGAGGTGTATTTGGGTCACAAAGGCTCCCTCAATAGCTAGGCAAAAGATTGTTTGACTTTCTGTGTGTGTGTTTCTGTTTCCATCATTTCAGTGCAAAAAAAGATTGCTTGTATTTTCCTCGTGTTCAGTGCTGTGAGTCACGGAGGATGGGTAATGTTGTCAACATTAGCCTAGTGAGCTCATGGCCACTATGTCGTGGGAGGAAAGAGTAGGAAGCCTTAAGCCACAACAGATAAAAAGTGGGATGTAAGAATTTGAAGGCAAAAAGAAGCAGGCGCTTGCAAACAAGGACTTTTTGTTAGGGATAAGAAAGCATGCCTTCTTTTACCATACACCCATTAGGTGTTTCGTTTTATTATCTCTTCAGTTTTCACCCTTGATGAGCATGCATAAAAGCTTATGTGAGGAGCAAAAATGAACAACCAGCTTTGTAACCCTGCCAAGCTATTGTATAAGTGCATTGTTATCCCACTAGTTAACAGTTCAACCCTTGCTGCATCGTAACATTTCTCCAGCAGAGAGAAAAAGACTTTGCTCGTAGTTATCTGTTTTCTGATCACAGTGGATGGTACACACCTGAAACTTAACACATTGGTAACTTCTGCCTAGATTTACCACAACCCAGATTCTTCAACATGCTGTTTCAATACCAGCATGAGAGTTAGACAACAATGTGCCGCATAACTTCAAAGAATGCTGGGGCATAATACAGAAGGGTGTGGAGAACAGGATCTGCCAAGTACCCCATAAATTACTAAAATCTCCTTCCATGTAGCATTTAAAAAGAATAATTTAAAGTTTTAAATGAAAAATAATTTTTTTGGACTACTCTGCTGTGTCAGTAGCGATTTCTATTCTTTGCATTCTGAATATCTCTTTTGTGAGAGGAAAATGATGGTAGGGGGGATGTTATACGTAGCTAAGAATCTTAAAAGATAGAGGATAAAATCCTGGCCTCACTGAAGTCAATGCTTTCATTTCTATGTGCGAGGATTTCACTCAGAGGCTACAAACCTTCATGTTTCAGGTCATAACCTAACCTCTGACTAATGAGGGTTAGGCAGAAACTTTTCCAGCAGGGAGGTTATAAGTGCCTTCTTCAGGGTTCTGGTACCTTCCTCTGAAGCATTTGGTACTGGCCATTGTTGATACAGGATGCTGGACTAGGTGCACCACTAGTTGGATCTGTATTCCTAAGATGTTGCTGAACATGTGCTTTGTGAGATAGGATGCACCCAGGTGGGGCCTTGCTGCTTTTTAGCAACACAGGAGCCAAATTCTCCACTCATTGGTGGGGTTTAATCAGTGTCTCTGAAAGAGAGTTTGAACTCTGATCTTCCCCTCTTGACTTACTAGCAGAACAAGGAGCTGCTCTCCAGACCTGGCTGCTTTGCTTGTTGTTCTCCCACCTGAGGGCTCCAATGCTCTGCCACCTTTTTGTTAAACTTGAGCTAAATCAGAGTTTGGGGAACTGCTCCCTGATCTGGAGCAGTGGTTGTGATGTATCTCTTGCTCCAGTAGAAAGTGAATCCACTCTGGACAAATGTGTCTTTGAAGTGGTCTACAGTAGGGGGGCGGGATCGATCTAAGATATGCAATTTCAGCCACGCTATTTGCGTAGCTGAAGTCGAAGTATCTTAGTTCAATTTACCTGGCCGTTCTCATGGAGGCAAGTCAACCGCCATGGCTCCCCCATTGACTCCGCTTACTCCTCCTGCTGAGGTGGAGTACGGGCGTTGATTCGGAGATCGATTAATTGCATCTAGATGAGATGCAATAAATCGATCCCTGATAGATCGATTACTACCTGCCGATTCGACGGGTAGTTTAGACATGGCCTTATTTATATTACATTTTTGGCCTATATACAAATGCACATGACAGGTTATTATGTAGTTTTTAAATAATTTGATGTAGCTACCATGAAGTCCCCTGGCTTTTCTGGGTTCAATAGAATGTATTTCTTTGGCATATATTAAAATACCTGCATAGCTAGCGGATAGCAGGAGATAGTCCATAGAGTAAACCGGAGATCTTTGTGCAACATTTTGGAGAGATGGTCTCATGGCACAAATTTTGTACCCAAATCCAAACTTTCCCTAAGTATGGTTGTGTTTGGATTCAAGGGTTTAGCCTGGATTATTGAAGAGGTAGAAAATAGCCACTAAGTTTGGATTCAGATTTGAATTGCCAGAGTTTGAGAACATTTGAATTTGAGGTTTTTGGTTTGGGCCAATCTCTTTTTTACTAATAATTATAACAATCTCTTGCTAGAGAGTACTGCCACGGTAGTAAGCACTGGGGACCCCCTGGTCCTTAAATGTTTTTTTGCTACCTGATACTTTCTCTATTTGCTGATGCACTTATATCCTTTGCAGGAAGCCTGGAACTATTCTTATGTGTCTCACATTGGATAGTTGATAATGGAGACTATCCAAGAGCCATAAAATAATGGGGTTTTGTTGGTTTGTTTGCTTTTTAAAAACACTTTCAGATATAGCGCCATGTCTTAATTGCAGTTTTTCTCCTATATCTTCAAAGACAAGACATATTGCAAAGCTCATTAGCCTGAGAAAATGAGAATTTTGGTGGGTGAAATATTTCATCTGGTTTGCTGTGTAATATCCAGGGCATTGTAGATTGCAGAGGAATGATTTGGAGTCTACATGTCTTATTCCTAAATAGTATTGGAGCTGGCAAAACTGAACTCTTGCTTAAAAGGAAAATATTCCCCATAGCCAAACCCTGATTGTCAGTGTATTTTTATGGGATTATTTCATGTTACTCTGTTTTTTTGCTGTTTTGCACTGATAACAAATTTTAGGGATTTATTGTCATCTCAATGTGTTGGGAGTTCAAGGCCTAAATCCTCATGCATCAAGCCAACGCCTTATCTAACAGTAAAAGAATCAACTGTTTTTTAATCCTGCATCTTGGCTCAAATCTGAAATAGTTTGTGTATAGCAAGTATAGGAAAAGGCTACTAGCCAGTTAAAACCTGATCCTGCAGTCTTTATTCAGGCAAAACCAGTGTTGGCCTTGCATATTTTTAGGAGGAAATTCAATAATGACCTAAGAAACCAAGGAGTTTAACATTTCTTTCCATTGCCCCATTTCTCTTCTCTCTACTGTGGGGCTTTCACTGATCTCACCTCTTTTGTTTTCTAAACTTAAAACAAAAGGACCCCATTGATTCATGGAGTGCAGTTCAACAGTTTCCTGTTTGTCCTGACTAATGAAGACTAATATAGCCACCTACATTGGATGTATGCTGGTAACAGACAGGGCAAGAATGAACTCCCACTAAACACAGTATGCTCAGAAGAGATTAAAAACCTAGATGTATTTTATACTATTTAGAAGGCCATAACATGATTGAGGAAACATGGGAAATAAAATGGATTATAGAGAAAGCACATTACAGCTGAACTACCCGGTAGCCTAGTAATGCTAGTGGAAATCTCACTGAATAAAGGAAATATGAAGATGTGCTTTATAAAATGTACAACGCTTTCTGTCTGAGGTAGAATGAAGCTCATTGTATGTGGGAGTGAAAGAGGGCAGAAGAGCTTATTGGGTTCCCTGCTGATATGGCCAGATCCCCTTACACTCTTTTGGCTGGGAGGAGTTCCACTTAAGCTGGTTGACCAGATTGGTTGTGTGAAAAGTACCTCACTTTGAAAGCAGCAGAGAATCCTGTGGCACCTTATAGACTAACAGAGGTTAGTCTCTGCTGCTTTCACAGATCCAGACTAACACGGCTACCCCTCTGATACTCGGTACCTCACTTTGGCATCCAATCCACCCCTTTGGTTCCAGAGCAGAGAGAATGATGTCACTTAATTATCTTAAATGACTTTTTATTCCTGTTGTGTGCCTTCCTTAGTTTGTGTGCAGCAAATTTAATTACTTTTCAGTATATTTGGTTTTCAGAAAATGAAAAGAGAGGAGTTTACTTGGCTCCCATCCCTCACTTCAGTGTTCTGAGGACAAGTGTACACATCCTTTGGGTTCTAAGGGTCAAGAGGCTTATCCCAACTCTTTACTCAATCCAGCCCTTTCAAGGAACAGACAAACGTTAGCCCCTTTCCCACAGTTTCAGAAGCAGGTTTCTGATCTCATGAGGAATAATCAAATACACCAGAATGAGAGAAAATAATAACCAAAAAAGCACATCCTGTCACCGTTTCCTTTACCATTCATGTGTGGTGCTTCTTCAGGACAATAAGATGCTTTGTTTTATATTTTAGTCTCGCTTTCACTTAATGTTGTGAAAATGGGAGTGTTTTAAAGTAAAGGATCAAGGAATAAAAATAGCCGTTATTGATTGATCCTGTGATTGCACAGCTTTCACTGTGTACTTAAGTTGTTATGGTCAGGTCAGATGAGGGCTTTTTAGCTATTTACTCCTGATCTCATATCACAGGTGCTTTCTCTGTTAATAAATAATTGGGCCCATCAGAAAAAGTTGGCAGTGTTGCTATAAATAGGTCGTCAGTTATAGCAGTGATAAACATGGGTTGAAAGCACCAAAGTTTCCTTTTGCATTTCTGAGTCTCTCAAAGACAACCCAACCAGCTATACTTTCTCAGATGTATACACAGACCTTCAAGGGAATGAGATGCATTTTCACTTTCATTATGCCTGTTAAACAGTTTTAGAGTTTGCCTACAATGGTGACCAAAGTATTAAAAATATCTAATAATCCATTAGACCTGGGTTCCATGGATACCCAAATTCGTTCTGCAAGTCAAGTTGATTGTTGTTGTTATCCTTTACTTTTTATAGTGCCAAAAAGTGTTGGCTATACAAAATGATGAAGAGAATGTAATCCCTGCCCCAAGGAGATTACAATCTAAATTAGCCATTCATAGTGCAGCTCAAACTTAATATTAAAAATATACATCACATATTTGGTATAGATAATTGGTGTACATAAAATATATACAATGGATTGGCAGAAGGCAATGTGGGCAGTGAATTTAGGGTTTGTTTTTGTAGTTGTTGTTCCCCTCCCCTTGTCCCCCTTACCGTCACTTTCCATCCCTTTTATTTATTAATGCCTGAGGGGTTAGACATTGGAAATCTGTAAAATAGAAGGGCCGTATTCTCAGCTGGTGTAAATTGACATCAATAAAGCTTCGCTGATTTACACCAGCTGGGAATCTGGTCTGAACTGTTTTTGATGTTATGAAAATAAAAATGTTTTTAAAAAATTGCTCATGGAATAAAGTGGTTTATAGGGGAAGGATTATGGGTTTATGGGTAGCGCCTGTGAAAAAGTGAAGTCTGACTTTTGTTGAAATCAATGTCAAGACTCTTAATGACTCCAGTGGAGCTGGAGCAGGCCCTAGGTGATCATAGAACTGGAAGGGACCTCGAGAGGTCATCTAGTCCAGTCACCTGCACTCAAGGCAGGACTAAGTATTATCTAGACCATCCCTGACAGGTGTTTGTCCAACCTGCTCTTAAAAATCCCCAATGATGGAGATTCCACAACCTCCCTAAGCAATTTATTCTAGAACTGGATTCTGTTCCTGGCTCTGCTGCACCTTTGACGTGTGCCTTTGCGCATGTGGCAGAGGCCAATATTTTCAAGCTCAAGTGTCTCAAGTCAGCTGCCTGAGTCTATATTTAGGCACATAATGAACTAATTTTTAGAGCTTCTGAGTGCCTGCATGTTCCATGGTGTTCCTTATTTGCTTTAGGATTAGCTCTGATATATTTGTGATGTCAGCACACCTTTGCAAATCAGGCCACTTATTTAGATGCCTGATTTTTAATAGCTAAGTTTGAAAACTTTGGCCTCAGTCTCACTGTGCCTGACTTTTCCCATCTATAGAACAAGGATTAAAATACTCACCTCCCAGGGTTGTTGGGAAACTATTTGTAAAATGCTTTGTGCTTCTTGGATAGAAAGCACCTTATAAGTGTGAAATATTATTTATGATATATTATTATTATCTATATTTTTCTGTTTTAACTTTTCACAATGTCCTTTCTATTTTCTGGCAGAAAGATGAATATATGCTCTGGAGGGGAATTATTCTGAGCAATGGGTTATAACATCGATAACACTAGTATTCACAAAGCATGCTAGCAGGCATGAATGCTAGTGATTTTTTAGGAGATTTTCCATAATTTTGTTCCATATGTCTGTAATAATTTTTGTATTTTATTTAGGGCTGTCAAACGATTAAAAAAATAAATCATTATTAATCGTGTGATTTAAAAAAATTAATTGCAATGATCACACTGTTAAATAATAGAACACCATTTATTTAAATATTTTTGGATGTTTTCTACATTTTCAAATATATTGATTTCAATTACAATGCAGAATACAAATTGTACAGTGCTCACTTTATATTTATTTTTTATTTCAAATATTTGCATTATAAAAAAAAAGAAATAGTATATTTCAATTCACCTAATATAAGTACCATGGTGCAGTCTCTTTATCATGAAAGTTGAATGTACAAATGTAAAATTATGTAAAAAAAAAAAAACTGCATTCAAAAATAAAACAATATGAAACTTTAGAGCCTATAAGTCCACTCAGTCCTACTTCATGTTTAGCCAATCGCGCAGACAAACAAGTTGGTTTACATTTATGGGAGAACAGGCATTTGCATGGCACTTTTGTAGCCGGCATTGCAAGGTATTTATGTGCCAGAGAGGCTAAACATTCGTATGCCCTTTCATGCGTCAGCCACCATTCTGGAGGTCATGCTTCCATGCTGGTGATGTTTGTTAAAAAAAAGAGTGCATTAATTAAATGTGTGACTGAACGCCTTGGGGGAGAACTGTATGTCTCCTGTTCTGTTTTACTCACATTCTGCTGTATATTTCATGTTATAGCAGTCTCGGATGATGACCCAACACACACTGTTTGTTTTAAGAACAATTTCACAGCAGATTTGACAAAATGCAAAGACGGTACCAATGTGAGATTTTAAAAATAGCTGCAGCACTTGACCCAAGGTTTAAGAATCTGAAATGCCGTCCAAAATCTGAGAGGGACGAGATGTTTATTTTTGTTTATTTTTTATCAAATATTTGCACTGTAAAAAACAAAAGAAATAGTATTTTTCAATTCACCTAATACAAGTGCAATCAATGTAAAACTTTAGAGCCTCGGTCCTACTTCAGCCAATCACTCAAACAAACAAGTTTCCTTACTTTTGCAGGAGATAATGCTGCCTGCTTCTTGTTTACAACGTCACCTGAAAGTGAGAACAGGCGTTCACATGGCACTGTTGTAACCAGCGTTGCAAGATATTTACATGTCAGATGCGCTAAAGATTCATATGTCCCTTCATGCTTCAACCACCAGTCTAGAGGACATGCATCCATGTTGATGATGGGTTCTGCTCGATAATGATCCAAAGTAGAGCGGACCGATGCATGTTCATTTTCATTATCTCAGATGCCACCAGCAGAAGGTTGATTTTCTTTTTTGGTGGTTTGGGTTTTGTTGTTTCCGCATCAAAATGTTGCTCTTTTAAGACTTCTGAAAGCATGCTCCACACCTCGTCCCTCTCAGATTTTGGAAGACACTTCACATTCTTAAACCTTGGGCCAAGTGCTGTAGCTATTTTTAGAAATCTCACATTTTGTCAAATCTGCAGTGACAGTGTTCGTAAATCAAACAACACATGCTGGGTCATCATCTAAGAACATGGCATACGGGAAGGGGCATATGCATGTTTAGTGTATCTAGCACTTAAATACCTTGCAATGCCGGCTACAAAAGTGCCATGCGAATGCCTGTTCTCACTTTCAGGTTACATTGTAAATAAGAAGCAGGCAGTTTGTCTTAGCGATTGGCTGAACAAGAAGTAGGACTGAGTGGACCTGCAGGCTCTAAAGTTTTACATTGTTTTGTTTTTGAATGCAGTTATGTAACAAAAAAATCAACATTTGTAAGTTACACTTTCGCAACAGAGATTGCACTACAGTAGTTGTATGAGGTGAATTGAAAAATACTATTTCTTTTGTTTATCATTTTTACAGTGCAGATATTTGTAATAAAACTAATATAAGGTGAGTACTGTACACTTTTTGTATTCTGTGTTGTAATAGAAATCAACATATTTGAAAATGTAGAAAAACATCCAAAATATTTAATACATTTCAATTGGTATTCTGTTGTTTAACGGTGCGATTAATCGCAATTAATTTTTTTAATTGTTAATTTTTTTGAGTTAATCGTGTGAGTTAACTGCGATTAATCGGTAGTCTTAATTCTATTATGTACTGTAATATGCTATCGTGCCAAAATGCTATGAAATGAAAGGAAATTCAAATCTATGGTGACAATTTCTTACTATAACTATTGATGATAATTTAAAAACTCAAGTTGTACAGTATGTCAGCATGTTTGAAATAATAATGTCACATGGGCTAGTGGGCTGTCCACTGGACTAGGAGTCAGGCAGCCTAGTGTTCAGAATTTGTCTTTACACTGACTTGTTTTCTTTCGCCCTGGTTTGCAAAAACAAGGTTAGTGATGGTTAACTACATCACCTTAAAAGTGCCAGCGGTATTCAGATTTTCAGAAGTTGCTTATGATTGTCTATGCCTCAGTCTTTGGCTGCCCAACTTGTAATCTTAAATAGGTCTGATTGTCAGAGTGTGGCTAATCTATATTTTCTGAAAAATCAGCCCCCTTTAAGATGTTTCAAACTGATCACCCAAAACCCATTAGTTGCTTTTGAAAATCTTGGACTAATTGCTTGCTCAGATATCTGAAGCAACATCCCACTACATGAAATAATAAATACGTCAAACCCAAACAATTGCATTCTAAAAGGGAAACAAAAGCATCTTTATGGATTACTACACCTAAGGCAGCTGGCATGATCAGCCTCAGGCAATTGTGAAGTGTTTGTTTCTCTTAATAGTGAAAGTCTTGTTCTGAGGTTTTAAAAGAAAATTGTATAACACATTTTTTTTGCTTAATTTAAAAAGCATGCCCCCCACTACGACTTTGTTGCCAAACAGTTCCCCTAAGTTCAGAGCTTTTGACAACTAAAATGTGTAGGTAGTGGGTTATATCTTTCTTGGATTTTGCGGAGCAGTATAATGAAGCTTGAATATCATAAAGATATAAGATTTGCTGAGAAGCACAGTTTTGTACTGATCTCCCAGCTGAAGAAAAGGGATTAGATTGTGACTTGGCACACAGAAATTTGTCTGGGATCTTTTTGTCAAGGAAAACATGTTTCATACATTTCACTTTGTTTTCCTACAAACACGATACGGTTGTTTATTGAATGGGAAATAAATTAATTCAGAAGAAATAGAAGCTGGTTGGATGAGCTTGTCCATTAGTACTGAAGTTCACTATTTAAAACCTATTACTTTCTTTAAATGAAGTCTCGGATACTCACACTTAGGCATTGGGACTGCTCACATGATAAAGTGCTGCTCAACATTGGTGAGGATTGCAGAATCTGGGCCATTGTACTTAACCACTGTTGCCAGCAGCCTCAGTCAAGGCTGTCTGTTTTGGTCTCCTGGTGGGATATAAATTTTCCAGCAGAAGGTTGCTATGTGATAAAGGAGAGTGGGAGGGAGAATCTGTGAAGGCAGCCTAAAATGGTGCTTGGTTTGGCAGCCCAGAATGAGCCTTATATAATCTCTTCTGTACCAGTGCCCTCAGTAATGTCTGCTGTTATTGGTATACAGTGGCACCAGTTCAGCCTTCCTCTCTAACCCCTTTACCCCCACCCCTCAGCAGAGATCCCAGTCCTAATAGTTATCCTATGGTTAGAATAGATAGATTTCAGCATTGCTGAATAAACCATCATCCCAACAGCTATAAAGAACAGGCCCCTTCCTCTGTACAGCATTAACAGCAAACCTGGAAATCATCACAGGAGGAGTCTTGCTCAGAAACATGGGTGGAGATATTGTTAAAGCCTTTTATTTGTTGCCAAGTATGTTTTGTACAACATACTGTCTTTCTTGCATTGTTTTAGAGAGCTCCGTTCATGCAGTTATATCTGTCTAGTGATAGCAGGGCTGGTGAAACCTATGCAATAACCAACAATGATGGCAAGTTCTGAGCACAGTTCTCTCTCCTGGCATCTCTCATCCTGATCCTTTCATATCCAGGAGTGCTCTCATTTAGATGGTGGCCTGTCTCTTTCCTTTTTTAAAAAAGGAAGTTATGGCTGCTGGAAACGTGTGCGCCTTAATAATGTAATAGATCTGTTAATATATCTCAGTTGGTGCCACTGAGGCTGATAGCCCATCAAAACAGCATTACAACATAGGCTGTTCTCCCTAAGCCTTTACAGTGTGAATTTTTATTCATTCTTCTTTTGCCTTTTCAGGAGTAACCTAATAAGACGTCCATTAGCTATAGGCATAGTGTAGGGGGGAGACCAGGAGCCTGCAGCGAACTGTATGGAAGCAGACACAGGTAGCCTTGTGCTTGCCTGGCTTTATTTAATAGTGGGAGCGTATGACATTCTTAACCCCTTGATAGTCAAAGTCACTGGGAAACTCTGGTTGCTGCCCACTGTGGCTTTATTGTCTCTGCGCCCCATAAGAGATCAAACATTGGTTTCCCCCCTTTTGTTTCTATAGCAAACATTGATTTGCGTACAAATGGACACACAATGAATGTGCATGTTAATATTTCCTGATGGATTGTCCTTCCTTTAAGAAAGAAAAACCTTAAGATAGATGTAACCAGACACTTTGAATCTGGATAATAAATACCATATGTGCTTACACCAAGAATTTAGTCTATCCTGTTTGGCACTTTTTTTTCTCCTATAAATAGTCTTCATAATAGGATTTTATTGTGAGCTGTGCTAACTTTTCTAATTGCTCATGCATGGGTGTTAATGCTGTATCTTTATAATCCTTAACAAACCTTTCAGGCAGCACAATCTGTTTATTGAGCTGTCTACCAATGTATTATTTGTGCCCAATGCAGGAAGAGTGGGGGCGGGGTGCTGGCATTAGTGGTACTGGTGGAGGATTAATTCTGCTTGTCATCTGGGTAATAGGCTGGCAGAGAGCTTTTGCTAGCGTGCATGCTCATTTTCATTTTGTGCCATACTTTGTTTCTGATTGAGCCTGGTGAACTGTTTAACCTAATTACCGTCTCAGGGATTTACTTAACTCCCAACTATGGAAGCCATGAAAAACCGTAGCTTGATTTAACAGACATAGCTTCATTTCAACAATTCTGAAGAGTTCGGATTTCAATGCTTCCCTAAGGTACTTTATATACCAAAAAAAAACAAATTTTCTCTCATATTTGATGAGAGTTTTGCATATACACCTCTACCCTGATATAATGCGACCTGATATAACACAAATTTGGATATAACGCAGTAAAGCAGCGCTCCATGAGGTGGGGCTGTGTGCTTCGGTGGGTCGAAGCAAGTTCAATGTAACACGGTTTCACCTATAACGTGGTAAGATTTTTTGGCTCCTGAGGACAGCATTATATTGGGGTAGAGGTGTATCTGCCACTTGGCTGACTGAATGCATAACAGATAAATTTACCTCCAGATGAACTGCATTATGGATTGTGCTATAGACAGGGGTTAAAGTAAACTTACGGTCAGAGAAATGACTCCTTAAAAATGGCTTTCTGCAGTTTCCTATTTATTTCTCTCAATATCTTCCAGATCAAATTTGCTCAGTTTACAAGACCTGGATTGACTTTTTGTAACTGCCAGACCTGCCATTCAGCCTGGGATCTGAAAGTCAAACTGGGTATTGCCTGGGGATAAAGATTCTAGGGTCAGAATGCAGGGGACAATTTAGCAGATGATTTTTGAAGCATAACAGAATCCAGCCTCCTTGTCCATGGCTGTATTGATTCTGTATTTCTAACAGCAATAAATGTGCTTTTGCCAATAAAGAAGCAGATTTGACTCTGACACAGAAAGACCAGATCTGTTGATTAAGAAGGTGCCATTTTTATGTGTCACTTCTGACCACAAGTCGTCTTTAATGAAAGTGGAAAATGATGCAGAAAATATATTTGGCCAGTATTTATTATCCATAATACTGGGAGATTTTTCATGGTCTCCTGATTGTGTTGCTCCTTATAATGGCACATGGTGATATATGATGATGTGACAGTAATATATTATAAAATGTGCAGGAAACACAAAAAATTGAGCTATTTTCAAATTGTTTTGAGATGAATGTGACAAAGTTGTTGAGACTAATATGAAAATTGGACACTATCATCCAAAACTGAAGGATTGGTGTGTATAAAAATATGCAGTTTATTCATGTGAGGGAATAAGCTTTTGATCACGTGCCCTCATACAGCAGGTTATTAAACTGATATGGAAAAGTCCGGGCTCTGATAAATGCTGACAACCAGGCTGGCCTGATGGCTCAGTTGGTGTCTCATCATTATATCACTGTTTGTGAGACCTGATTTCAGGAGTGATTTAAGACCAGTAAATGCTAGGAATATTGTAGAGGTGAAGACAGAGGAAGCATCGAACCTTCATTAAGTGTTGGCAATTGGATGAAGTGTGCTTTTACAGTATAATGTTAGCAGTGCTGCTGCTGGGGGATGAGAGCAGGATAGGAAACCAGAATTCTTCATTCATCCTGCTGGTTTTCCTAGAATGATGAGATAGGGAAGAGTGACTTCACTGACAGTATATCATAGGTTTTGTATTGGGACTGTTCTACACTGGGAATGCTTTAACCTGGCTTGTGTGGTTGCAGTGCAGTGCCGGGAGAGAGCTTTCCCAGCAAATCTCACCTCCATGAAGGGCGTAGCTCCCAGCGCTGGGAGCACAGCACTGTCTACACTGGTTCTTATACTTCAGTTGTCCAGTCCAGTCCAAAGCAGGGGTTATTTCACTAGGAGGGTGAAGCACTGGAATGGGTTACCGAGGAAGGTGGTGGAATCTGCATCCTTAGAGGTTTTTAAGGCCCACCTTGACAAAGCCCTGGCTGGGATGATTTAGTTGGCGTTGGTCTCGCTTTGAGCAGGGGGTTGGACTAGGTGACCTCCGGAGATCTCTTCCAACCCTAATCTATGATTCTATGATAAGGGAGAAGCCACAGTATGGTCAGACTGGAATGAGTGATGAAAAATAACCCCTGCTCTGGACTGCACTGGACAACTGAAGTATAAGAAGACTGACATTGTTCTAGCATAACCATGGTTGAAAATGGTTTTTGAACATTGTTGTAGCATGGATCAAGCCATAATGTGGTCAGTACCCTAAGATGAAAGCATGAGGGAATGTTTAGTCTCTTGTGCAAATAAATTGGAACCGTTTACAAAGGAAATGGAAGTTCTTTTCAGTTTTCCAAACATTTCCTCAGTGAATCTAATGGGATGACAAATACATGAAGGAAGACAACCAGTAGTGACACTTGGCACGAGGAGGTGGGGGGAGCTAGGGAAGGGTGACTAGCCTCCTGGCAGCCACACATATCTTAAGGCTACAGCTAATTCTTGTTTTGTTGTGGTCAGATTTAGCAACTCTGAAAAATCTCTGCAAATGGGATTCTTTTGTTAGTGGAGGTTAATCGGAAGAGCATTACTCGTTAATTTGGGGCTGTTAAACAGCAGTGAGCCTTCTGGAAATAATGCCAGGAACTAGGTAGCTTGTCCTTTCTTTGCCTCCATCTTTTGTTGGTATTTAGTGTCAGGGTCATTAAAACAGAATTACAAGAGATGCATGGGAGGGATGGGTGTCTCCTGGTGCTTTTCTTTCCTGGGAAATAGGCATTTGCCATTCATTGGTGATAATATTTTCCAAGAAATATGCTCCTCTTTCCCTTCCTGTGCCTGTTTGCAAGGTGATGAAGCAGTTCAAAGACTCTGTACTGTGAGATTTAATTTTCCACTGTAATGAGGGAGCATGGTAAGCTGTTGAACACAGTGGGCCAGATCCTCAGCTGATGTAAATTGGCGAAGCTCCCTTGTAGTCAGTGCAGTTACGGCAGTTTACGTTAGCTGAAGATCCAGCCCAGTGGACTTAACTATGATTTGAGATACATGCACTGTACTTCTATTGAAGTCATTGTTGCCCTTGTTTATCTGTAAGAAGAACTGGGCCCCTGGTACAAACTGACAGGCCGGTCCTTGCTTTCTTTGTATGGAGTAGAGTGCGATTCTCAGTATAGTGTGGAGTTGTGATTCCTTCTGTGAGCTCTTGCCGGAAAGCACAGCCTCTCCACCTGATATTTATAGTTAGTGTCATTACTGTATACTGAATGGAGTCTGTGCTGAGCACTGACAGTACTCATATGTGGTAAACCCTTAGTGTGAGAGAAACTTGGTGTGTTGGCATCAGATGAGGCATGCTGACTTATTATTAATTCCTAAAACTTAATCTATGACCAACGTTTAGTTAAACAAAGGCAAGGAAGCTAACTATTTTCCTTTGAATGAGCTACAAGCCTAGCATTGAGCATGATGTTCTTATCAAGTGATCTAGTCTCAGTGCTACTCCACTCCAACAGAAGAAAAGATCATTAAATCTGTTTGCTCTAATTACCTTTGGTCGAAGTGCAGACTTAAGACTTGTTCTGCAGTGTGAATGTAAAGTGTTTTAATTAATTAAAGAGGAAAAGATTTTTGGTCAAGTGGCAAGCAACTTTCAGTGTGTAATTAAGACACATTCAGTAACATATTGTTAACATCCTCTGAATATGGTATGAACTTCATTAAGACACACAGAACCTTCTGTGTCTCTCTTTGTTTTTTAATAATTGATGTATGTGATGTGGTCCAGTCAGAGGAGGTAAACACACAGCACTATACTCTGGTGTTATCTGAGGCTCTTATTCTAATTGAACCATAAAAACATTCATCAAAGGGACGTTTGATAAAGTAAGACATTTGCTGTGTTTATTCTCTTAATTACATCATTCTAAAAGTCAGACACTGTCTTGGGTTAACTAGTAAAATATGTCTAAAACTAAACATATAAAATATCATTTTGTGTACACTGAAGTCCACTGCAATAAATTTATTACCATTATATCACAAAAAAGCAGGAGTCACTACCTAATAAGTCCAAGAGTGTTTCTTTTATAGAATACAGCAGAGAGGAGATCATTCAGTACTATTGTAGAACAGCATGGTCTGAACTGATGAGATACCTACAAGTTCGCACATTAAATTAAGCATTTTGAAGAATCACTTTTCTCTGTGTGAACAGCACATACCATAGTCCGTTAACGAGAAGCCAGACAATAACACTGCTCTTACATAAAGAAAATCACATTATTCCTGTTTTAGGATAAAAAAAGTAAGAAATGTGTCCGTTGCATTGAGCCAAAATTGTGAAGAGACTTTAATGTGGACTTAATTCTTTGTATGCATCATGTTAGGTTTTGAGGAACAAAAAAAATTGTGCATCTAAAATTATTTCAGATATGTAGATTTGCTAATAAGATCTGTAGCTACAGAATGTGCATGTAAAAATGCAGTTTGTGTATACAAATTCGAATTGTTGCTCATTCAGAATTTTACATATGAAAATTTATATGCACAAAATTTATATACAACACTGCAAAACTTGTATGCAATTTTGGAGACTTTTTGAAAAATGTTCAGTGCAGTGTATATTTATGTTTACACTGAGTGCATATGAAAATGCGCAACTATTCAAAATTTTATATGCACCATCCTAAATAATATATTTACATTATGTACAATTTGCATGTGCGTGTATATATGTATATTACATGTATAGATACATATATAATTGCACACATTTTACAAAATGAAAAACATACACACTTAGGTAGTGAATCCACCCAGAAACATCTAGTGTATGTAATACATTATATAAAATGCCTATGAAAAAGTTCCAACAGTTTGAACTACCTTATAGTCCTCATAAAACCCTATATATATATGTGCGTGTAACCTATATATGGTATGTATTTATAGATACATGTACACACATAGATATTATATATACAATAGAACAGGGGTTGGCAACCTTTCAGAAGTGTTGTGCCGAGTCTTCATTTATTCACTCTAATTCAAGGTTTCGCGTGCCAGTAATATATCTTAACATTTTTAGAAGGTCTTTCTATAAGTCTATAATATATAACTAAACTATTGTTGTATGTAAAGTAAATAAGGTTTTTAAAATGTTTAAGAGGCTTCATTTAAAATTAAATTAAAATGCAGAGCCCCCTGGACCAGTGGCCAGGACACGAGCAGAGTGAGTGCCACTGAAAATCAGCTTGCCTGCCGACTTTGGCACGCGTGCCATAGGTTGCCTACCCCTGCAATAGAACCTCAGAGTTACAAATACCAAAGTTAGGAGCTGACCAGTGAACCACACACCTCATTCAGAACCTAAAGTACACAATCAGGCAACAGCAGAGACAAAGAAGAAAAAAGCAAATACAGTACAGTACTGTGTTAAATGTAAACCATTAAAAAAAAAAAAAAAGAGGGAAAGCAGCATTTTCTTCTGCATAGTAAAGTTTTAAAGCTGTATTAAGTCAATGTTCAGTTGTAAACTTTTGAAAGAACAACCATAATGTTTTGTTCAGAGTTATGAACAACCACCATTCCAGAGGTATTTGTAAC
This sequence comes from Chelonoidis abingdonii, assembly GCF_003597395.2. Lineage (NCBI taxonomy): Eukaryota > Metazoa > Chordata > Testudines > Testudinidae > Chelonoidis > Chelonoidis abingdonii. Next base: position 52,342,446 of record NC_133778.1, on the reverse strand, counting down.
TCTGAGGTTCTACAGTATGTTGTATCTGGAAAGTTTCCAATAGCTGTATATTCTCACACTCACTCACACATAGTATAAATATATACTTAATAGTAAATGATTCAAAAGTATTCTCTAAAATTGCACCCACATTTGACAGTTTTCCATACACATTTTCAGCATGTAATTTTTCATGTGTAAGATTCTGCAAGAGCAAAAATTCAGATTTGATTCAATTCACATCTGAATGGAACATAATGTCATAAATGACCAACTTAATTATTGTGAAAGTTCACCAGAACTTCTTTAAAAACACTGTATATTTCTAAATTGTTGGGAAGATTAAATCTATTAAGCAGTAGTTCTTTAGGTACAAAGCAGACATTTCGCATGTTAACCATAAGCACAGATCCAGGAAAGGGCTATGCCATATTTAGAAAATTTAGCCTAGATTTTTATGGAAAAGTTCAAATACTTAACTAGTCCAATGTCTTCCTTTAGGATTATCATTCTTGGTTTTGACATATCAACAGTAAAAGGAGCTTAGAGCTGTTTCATATATGGTGGTGAAGTTTACTTGCATTTTAGCAAGTGGAGCTCCTGAGAACAAAGTAATGTGGCTTATCTCAAGGCTGGGGAAAGTTTCCATATGAGTATGCCAGTTCTCAGTACTGGGTGATAAGTTGACTGGTAGGGTAGTGCTTTAAAGATCTTTACTTCAAGGGGTCAGGGTGAAAAAAGACCACTGTGATATCTACCAGAGCTGAAGAGTTGGCTGCTACTACAATAATGGGCAGCAGTGAAATAGTTAATAGTATTGCTGACATTTAAAATGGGATCATTAGGCTTTATAGTTAATATCCCAGTGGGATGAATGGGGGAGTTCACACATTTCTGAGTTATTTATTAATGTGTTAGTTGGTAATTTATTTAATCACAGAGCTACTAGTATTTTAGCACATTCTGTCTCAGTGTGAACCCTGCGTGATGTATTATAATATGAGAGCTAATAGCTTTCCTTCTAGCAATAATATTTCCATGTTGAGAGCAGTGATGGAGACTGACTTTATGTACATATTTAAAATGCATGTGCAGTATGGATTGATTTAATACACAATAATGTGAATTATGATTAAGTAGTAATAACAGATACTGATTGTGCCAAATGAATAGGGGTCCTTTTGCAATTTGTTTTACCATTAGATTATGTTTAAGGCAGCACTTTGTGTGCATGCATTGAAGGGGGCTGTATGTAACAAGTCAGCATTTTAGCAACTCTGTTAGCTGCACTTGAGGCCATTTCTCTGCTTGAAGTAACTCTTCATTTATATTTAATGCTGAGTTGTCTGGCAGTGTGTGCTCGGTAAAGGCTAATGTATTGTTCAGCTTGACATCTGTAGTGCTGTAAAATTTCCTTCTCGTGCTGGTGAATGAATAGGGAGGCTGAGGAGAAGGTTAAAAAGAAGCTTGCAAGTGAGGATTAAACAGGCTAGACATAGCATGTTAAGGAGAAGGACATTGCAAGGACAAGGAAGTTTCACCAGGGACAGACGTTATCAGAAGGGAATGCACCATATTTATTTGAGAGCAAACAATTCTTTAAAATCACAATCTACTGTATTTTTCAAGTAAAGCGAAATGATGTGAGCTCAAATGAGCCACATCATATCTGTGTCTTCCAGAGCTGTTCTAATGGGAGGCCAGCTACCACAGGCTCGATAGTAAAGCAGAGATCATAGACATAAGCACTTGAGAGAATGAGACACAGAGGGAAGAATGTGTTTTAGAAAAGATCATTAGTCAAACAAGGGGTGGAAAAGGAAATCAAGTTGTAGCGTTAGAGACGGGGCAGGGTGGCTGCATGGAATCCTGAACACAACTGAATTGCTGAAGTCTTGGGGTATCCAAATTCTATACACAGATCAAGGCATTCATAATTTGTTGGCACATCAAATGCTGCCTGACTACAGTAACTCAAAACAGTAATTGCCGGCACATTACTTTATTCCTCATCTGCTGAAATAAGCAGAACAGTAGCACCAAAAAGGCAGATCACGTAGACGTTTCTGCTTTAAGAAGAGCTTTGGGAATAACATAGATCAGCCAAAGGCTAAATGGACCAAGCAATCACATAGCGTTTCTATACAGTAGGCATTTTCATGTGCATTCCCTCCACAGAAACCAGATGTGTGCAGTTAAAAACTTATCGCCTGGCTAGCACGCACTGTGCATTTTCTAGTGAGACCACCATAGAGACTGTGAATAGAGGGCTTGTGTTGAGATTTTAGCTCCATTCCCAATGACTCATTCTTCAACTACAGTGGGAAGGAGACTTGAGTCTTTATATGAAAAGAATATTTTTTTCAAAACACATTACACTGACATACATAGGGCTAAATGTTGTCTTAATTTGCATTATATGCAACTTCGTGGAAATCAGTAGGACTGTATGGGGTCTAACTAAGTAAATCAGGACATGGTTTGGCCCATACATCTCTGTGTATGTATGTGTATATATGTATACACACCTAGAGATATTGGGTATACATATCCGATGCAAACACATATATAGAGTATGTGCACATGTACATATATGCAACAACTGAGAATGTGTGTATGTTGTATATGTAAGCCAGTTGTACTGAAAGGTTACAAACACACACACACACACCATTTTTCCTACAGCTAGTTCTAATGTTGATACCTGGCATACACTTCCTATTTTCGGTAGTCTCCTATACAGTCCTATACAGTAGTCTCCTATACATCATGCTTCATAGCCATTTTTTAAAAAGGATCAGATCCATAAACAATGCTAGCTTAGAACTGCCATCTTCTTGAATTCAGGACTCCATCAGTCAGTGGGGAGCATGCTCAGAGTCCTCTCTTAAATCATATTGATCATTCGACTTCATACAAACTTGAAGTTAAATTACTGTGAACTTTCCACCACCAAACAGTGTATCCCTGTGGGTTTGTACCAGTGACCTCAATAACATCAAGTACAGTAGAGCCTTGTTAAGGAGTCTTGGAGTGACATAGGGTATGTCTACACTACCTATCAGATCGGTGGGCCGTGATCGATCCTGTGGGGCTTGATTTATCGTGTCTAGTCTAGACACGATAAATCAATCCCTGAGCGCTCTCCTGTCGACTCCTTTCCTCGACCGCCACTAGTGGCACAGGCAGAGTCGATGGGGGAGTGGCAGCAGTTGACTCGCCGCGATGAAGACACCACAGTAAGGCGATCTAGCTGAAGTTGTGTAACTTAGATCGATTTCCCCCCTAAACTCCCCCGTGCAGACTAGGCCATAGTGTTACCTTGCCAGACATCTGCAGAATTAGTCAGTAACAGGTTGCTATGAATGTTTCAAACACTTTAAATGAATATTAGGCTTTAATGAGCATAGTGAGAAGCGTAGCATTATACAGAGCCAGTTATACAAATAGAGTTAAAATTTTTATTTCCTCTCAATATTTATTTTACTTGCTAATTCTATGTATTATTTAATTTTTAATAGAAAATATTGTTTTTTTCTGAACCACAAAATCTGGTGAAATAATATGAAATGAGGCTCCATTCTGCTATATACAGAACATAATGGAGCTGATCATGTATACACTGAAGTCAATAACAACACTCCCATTTACTTCTCTGAGTGCAGGATTAAACTCTATGTTTGTAACATGTCTAATATATTGTACCTTTTACTGTGTACTGTCTGGTCATCATTGGATACTTCTGTGTCTTCTCAAAAGACTAATCCTTAGGATTTACTATTCTATCTGTTCTTAAAAACACAGGATTTGCCAAACTGTGTCAGATGATTTGCCTATCAAATCTGAAATCCTACTTCTAGGAGTGGCCAAATACCCGAGGCACAAAAGGAAGATGGATTTGATTTTAAAAAAGAAAGAGATACACACAAATCGCTATCAGTGAAGTGAAAGAGCAAACTGCATGCATCTGTTTCATGGTCACTGGGCAGTTCATAAACACATGTGATCATTAGCGTGTTTGTGAATCTGCTGCAGGTGCAGACAAAATTAATATATGTATGTGTCAGACCTTTTTGCTGACTCTTTTGTAGCCAGACACAGTGTAAGACAGGAAGAGTCTTCAGGGTCAGCTATACAAAAAGAAAACACAGACAGCAAGCTTGCTTTACGAAGAGTTTTTCGTTACGGCCAGAAAGTCACATATTTGTGGTTTATTTTGGCTTCCCCACCCACACCTCTTCAGTTGGATTACTGTGATGCCTGCTAACCCTGCTATAGTTAAGGACCTGTCAATGTTTCCATTGTAAACCTTCATTTTATAACTGTCCGTAAATATTCACTTGTGCTTGAAGGTTGGCATTCAAGAGCTTTTCTTGTTTGAATTTTTTACACATAATATTTCAGATCAGTTGCTTTTGTTATTTTTCAATTTACATGAGTGCAAACAAAAAGAGTATAACAGTTCTGAATGCTTTTGGACCTTTGTCACTCAGAATAGATTAATTTTGCTAAATAATCATTTTGGGCCTATTTGATCTAGAGAGAAGAAAAGAGGAGTCGACTGAGCACAGGACTAAGATCCAAATTTTCCTGAGTGCTAATCTTGATTCTGCCACTGACTTCCCATTGTAAAATTGGGGGTTATAATGAAGGATACTACTACTAATTTACTAATCTCAGAGGGCCAGTTTGAGGATTGCTTACAAAGTGGTTTGAAGATAAAAAACGAAAATCCTGCTCTCATTAATTGCGCTGAATATCTGGACAAATACCACTGAATTCAACAGTTACTCTGGGTTTACAGTGCTGTATCTGGGAGCAGAATTGGATTGATTAATCACTTTTCACATCTTTAAAAGTGGTTACAATTAGAATTTCTAAATATCTTTCCTAGTCCTAGGGAGTTATTGATACATAATACAATGTTTTATATATATATATATATATAAAACATGTAATATAAAACATATATAAAACATATTATATATATATATATAAAACATGTAATTCATTCACAGAAAATACCAGGTTTCCTAGCTAGTTTATCAATATGGGAGTAGTGCCAAAGAAGATTCAAACTATGTCAAGAGCCTATTTAATAAACTCTTTTTAAGGCAGGGTCTCTGGCAAGGCCACTCCAATTTTATTGGTAGGCTGACTTTTCAGTGAATAAATTATTAGTTTGCAAAATGTTGTTTCCTTTTAGCCACACATATAGAACAGTATGGGCACTTCAGGGCATAAGGACTTATTCTCATTTACACTAGGGCCTCTTTACACTGCAAGACCAGGGCTTTAGTTTTCTTCTTGGCATATGTGCAACGTGCCTCAAGTGGCACGTGACCAGGATTCATCACTGAATTGAGTGTAAATGAGAACCACGACCATGATGTCCATTTTGCAGAACTTATTTAAAATCTTGCAGAATTACATAATTTTACTTCAAAGACCCAAAGTCAGACATGTATCCCATCCCATCTATTTACAACTCCATTTAATTTAATGAAGTTGCACCTATTCCACATTCACAAAGTTTGATTTTAGACAAAGGAGGTTGTCCCTAAAGAAGGATTTATGTAATGTGGAGTCAAAATAGAATTGTTTGTAGTGTTCTTCTTCCCATACAAAAATTAGTAATTATGAGAATCCCTGGGGAATTACTTAATCATACTGTTGTCTGAGAGTTCCATTTAAAAGGTGTTGCCGTTGTTAATATTCACTGTACTGGAGATAGGTATGGTTAAAATATAGAAAATATATTTATTCTTTTAAAGTACAGGAACGCTTAAAAGTAAATGTTACCTTAGAATCAGTTAAGTTAGCTGTGGTTAGATTTGGTCTGGTAGCTTAATTAGATCTCAGATTTGAACATTGTTCCCAGCTCAGTGCAAGTTTCGGAAGGTTATTAAGATCTAGTCAGCAAAGTAAGTAATATGGCTTATTCACTCCTCCTCTCATCATATCATCAGAGTTGGAGTCGCCTGGTGCCCTTTTTTAATTCTTTGAAAAAGATTTAACCAGATTTTGCAAGATTTGATTATATTTTGACCTGCTAAAATTCTGCAACTGAAAATTCTCATCAGGGGTTAAGTATATGAATAGTCTCAAAATGTTGTGTGTGTATGTAGCCCATTTCATGGCTGCTGGGACATGCATGTTGGTATAATTACATTCATGCACAGGGTGCTGGTCCTCCTTTTTTCTTGCTGGCTTTCTTCTTGTGACCCAACAGGAAATGAAACTTACTGTTAGGCTATTTTAGAAAGTAGGATTCTTGTATGTTTCATTCTGCCTACCACCTCACAAGAACAGAAAGATACATGTCACAGGATTCCTGCCCCTCTGAAAGTAATAGAAAGCTGGCTGATCTAATTTTATCAGCCTCCAAGTGAAAATTCAGAGAGGGGCTGCTACACTCTCTGTAAACCCCTTGTTGTGCTTGAGTATTGCAGAGGAGCCAAATTATGCTCTCAATTATATGTTTGTAGCCCCCTATTTATAATGTGTAGATTTACATACATATAACATTTAGTGGGAGTTGCATGCATCCATTGAATTTGGTTGTGTAGGCAAAATTTTCCTCTCAGATCTACACTACAAATCTCTATTACTATCTGTAGCATGGATCTGCAGATATGTAGTCTACATGACTTATTCTGCATTTGTTCCACATGCAAAACTCCCATTGGGGAGAACATGTGAAGAGCCTTGGAAGAGTGATGCTGTTATTTTTGGTTTTGGTGTTTGTTTATGTGGCACACAGTGACAGTCATATTCTGGAAGCATGTTAAAGCTATGTTAAACTGAATGTCTTGTTCAAAGGGAAGGTTCAAAGGGGAGGTATAGTTAAAAGATCTGGATGACTGTTCATGTGACTCCCACCTGGGAGAGCAGCTGGGCCACTCTGGTAAATGAGAGAGTGGATGAGGGCAGAAAAAATTTACCTGAGAAGAAAAATGGAGTGGGACAAAGGAGGTAGTGCTGATGTGGGAAGATGACTGGACCCTTCAGCATGGGTGGTGGAACTTCCCCATTTATTGGGTAAGATGTTGGATACTCAGGGAAAGGTAGTCTGGAAAACAAGAGCTCTGCCCAGGGAAGTTAAGGAGTCACCAGAAGAAGTTAGTGACATTTTCAGCCTTGTTGCAAAACACTCTGTTCAGCTTCCCAAGAGAGCACTTTGCTTTTATAATCCTCCCAACTCTGTCTGCTGTCCAGGGTGAGACATGCAATGGAGATTCTCACTCACTATGAGATTACTATGTAGTTAAGAGGGGAGTGTAGTCCATTAAGGGAAGGGTTAAAGATGGGGCCAAATTCTGCTTTGCACCTATGCTGACCCACTGACTTCCATGCATTGGCATAGATGTAAACTGAAGGGCAGAATTTTGCCCAAAAAACTGAACCTTGACATTGTTCTGTGATTAGAACTCCCACTGAAATCAATGGGAGGCATAAAAACTAAAATCTCTGAGTTCATTTACTTTTCTTGGTTTATTCAGACTGTTTCATTATTTAAGTGAAGATTTTTGTTGTGTTTTAATACTTGCAATAATCAGAAAGCAGCCAATATAAGCTGTTTTCTGCATACCCTTTAATATACTAAAATGAAAGAGCCACGGATAATGTCTTTTTTAACCAGTGTCCATTTCAAATATGTACTTAGCAATAAACTTAGAAAGTAGATATGTAATGGAATCTTCTAGACAGCAGCCTATTTATTATGCTTATGTGATTTGAGCACTAAGACTTCATGTGATTGGCTTGCAAGTCTGATATAACTGCCAAGAAAGACTTTTTATAATTATCAGAACACACAGGTTTGTGTGTCTGTGTGTGAGAGAGAGCGAGAGAGAGCATGTGTTTGGTGGAGTAAGAACATAGATTTAATTTAATGCAAAAGGCTCACTAAATAAATAACTAAATAAAATAAATAAAGTGTGTGTGTGGGTATAAAACCTTTAAAATTAATCCAGGTTAATTTTATATTGTTACCGCACAAAGTAGTCCTTACTATTGTATATTATTTAATTATGTTTAATATACCTATGTAATTTATATACAAATAATTAAGAACAATTATTTTATATAATATATAATTCATACAAATGAGAGAGAGTGCTTTTTGGTGACTTGTCAAGAATCAAACATTATTTATTTTTGTAATTACAGAATCATTGTTATAGAATCTTTTATGAAAGGTGTATACATTTTTCTCTTCCAGCTAGTAACACTTCAATAGAGTGTGCATGCATGTGTGTCCGCATAACAGACAGTATTAAAAACACTGCTCTCTGAAAGAACCTTGTCACACTTATTCTTCCACTAGTTTTTATGTTGGAGGAACTTCACTGATGGTAGCAATGTTGAAATCTTTTTATCAAAATCCCTACCATAGGCACAACCAGACTGAGCATTAACACCTCCATGAGCAGGTAAAAGAATTTACATCCCCAGAATCCATTTGGAGAACTGGATTTTTCCATGTGTAAATTCTGTCACCTGCATGAGCAGCTGCTGATGGTAGTGATTTCAGATTACAGCTGTTTTTATATGTGTATGCACAAATAGAGAGCAGGCTAAGACCCAGTTGAATATGTGGCTCCCTGAAAGTTAGAGTATTAGAGTATTTAAAAAAAGCTCTCCACAAGTAAAATGTCATCCAGAGATGCTACCAGGAATTTAGCTTCCTTTATGAAAATTATAAATTGGGTCCAAATGAAGAAGAGTTTGTTTCTTTAAATAGAATCTTTTGCAAAAAAATTTGTAAAATTGTTAGATTAAATATTTTCTGGCCTGCATTTTGGCCTTGCACACAGACTTTGTGTTCCCATTCATGTCTGTAGAAGCCCCACATACATATTCAAGGCCAGAATTTGACCCTCCTTCTTTTTATCTATCTGTTAAAAAAACTCCCAGTGACATTGCTTTTTCCAGCCTCAGGCTTAGTGAATTTGCTATACTTAAAGAATATAAAGTATGTGAGCTCTTCACTCTTAGTTTAATAGAGCATGAAAATTACTGCTTATTTCTCTCTGTTTTCCATTGTTTCTTGATAAGGTAATTACTCTGTCTCTATCCAGACTGCATATTGCTAACCCTTGAACTATGTGCTTATTACAGAGAAAATTCATCAATAAAAAATGGTTCAGTTTAGCAATTAAATCTCTCTGTAATTGTGAGGTTATATGATCTCACTGTGTGCCTTGGAATTGAGTGGACTTCTCTGCTCTGGGCTTATGGTTATATGAGTCTGGTGTGGCAACAAGGTCACAGTTATTTTAAAGGGTATGTATTTAGCAATGATAAAACGAATTCCATGTCAACAGAAGGAAACTGCCTCAAAATCAGCCTCCAAATAGGTTTAAAAAGTCACATTCCTATACGATGGCTTTTTGGCTTCACAGTCCTTGCAAATATATGATAATAAACCTTTGCTTTTGGTAGGTAGCACATGACATTGTGTCCTGGGATATCACAGATTTATTACCAGGGAGTATGGGTATATTGCTGTCTTTAACAAATTATGTTTATTGGGAAGGTCATGGCTGGACAAGTGGAGCCATGGCTGGGAAGGTCACAGCAGGGGAGAAATGTCATCTGCATTCTTGTCAGTACATTTTTTGTTAATCCTTATCCTGAATCACTTCTTGGACCCCTATTAATATAGTTTCAGTCCTGTGCATAGTATCGAACCAGCATTACAATGACCTCCTTCTGGAATGGACAAAATTTGAGTATCCTTTGTTGATTTTGTTGTCTCTCTCTTATATAACACTGAGTTCACTGCAAGCAACTGAGAACTACAAAATAACCATACAATGTTAATTTGTGGGATCTGACCGGAGCATGTGAGATTGACTTTCTGTGGCTCTGTATTTCTTTCTGAGAAGTTTCAGAGGATGGTGATGGGTAGTTGGTCATCTGCCCCAAGGTCCTTAGGGGTCACCCTTTCGTGTTCAATATGTTTTATGAGTTAAGCGAGTGAGTGGATTTTTTCCAGGCCCTGATTAAGCTGTCCATATTACTGATGTGGAATATGATTGGTGAAGTGTGCCTCGCTTTTCTCAATGAGATCCACTGTTTTGGGCCATGTCTTCGCTATGAAAAAACATGTGTTCTTACTTTATGGTAGTTAACATGTGGTAACTAACACCAGAGAAAATCCTAATGAAAACAAGACACATTTTGACATATTTTAGCAGGTCAAGAAAAAGAGTATGAGGTGCCTCGGGTATACCTTGACCTACTAACATATGAAAGTTGCAAACTGCCTTGTCCTCACTAGGATTTGTGTTAGTTACCACATGTTATTTAACATGATAAGAAAACACCTTCTTTTCTACTGAAGATGCATTCTTGGGATAATTGGTGATCCTGACTTTTCTTAGATTTCCAACTAGCAGATTTGCTTGAAATTTTTATTTATTTTTTTATTTTTATTTTTTGGTGAAGACATGCTATGCTGAGGGGAGAGTGCTCTCCCAGGTGGAAGCGATGTCATGCCGGTGTGGACAGCACTTAGGTCGATGTAACTTACATGGCTCAGAGGGATGTAGTGTAGATCAGCCACCAGACTCTCCCAGAATCCTTGTCTAGCTGCCAGAGCTGCAGCAGGTATGGGGGTCTTAATTGCTCCTGCAATGATTGAGAAGAGGTGCAATGTAGTGAGCACATGAAGGAGGACATTTGACTTGCCTGGAGTAAGTGCTTATGAAATAGCTTGTCCCTAGGGAATAGTTTTGCGTATTTTACTACAGGATTTGGCTTTTAAGATAGAGTACAAATTGATTGCAGACATATATTGGGCCTGCTCCTGCTCCCACTAAATCAATTGACTTGTAGTTACTGCTCCAGTTTATTATATAGATTAGACTTACACCTTCTTGACCTGTGAATTGATAGTTCTTAGTTTCTCATGAACCAAGATTTTAACAATCCCGTGTGCATGCACAGACTGCAGATGTTTCTCTGCAGCCTCTGCCATGCTTACTTTTTTTAAGACTGATAAACAAAAAAATCTATTCACGCAATATTATTCCACAGACAGTGAATTGACTCCTGTTTTCATCAAGTAGTAGTGAGCAATGGTACAGAAACGGAGCGTGGTGGGTAATCGTCTGATCTTGTAGTTACTAGTGAAATTTTTTTCCAGCAGTGGTCAATGTATCTAGCAAACCCTTAAGCATTTGTAATAATGATCAAATTTCAGATGCATCTGTTTTGTACCAATGTGTGTCAGCAGATTATCCTAAAAGATGTATAAATGTCTGGAATTAGCGGGGAAATTCTACAATAAACAGTGTCAAACAATGCAGGATTGTGTCAAAAATAAAAAAAAATCTCTAATGCTACTCTGTTGCCATTTCTTACTCTCATACAACCTACTCAGAACAATACTGTCTTCTTTGCAAACTGCCCACAGTTTGTGTTCTAAACCATTTCACATAGCAATCCCTATCTGCATCCTTAATGTTTTGATTCTGCCTGCCTTAAGAAATCTTCCTATTTTTATGATCATGGACAAGGGAGAGGGGCCAGTGGCTGCAATTCAGTTTGGGGGTTTGGGATGAGGCCATCAGAAGTTCCAGTTTTAATTCTTGGACCTTCTTGAGTGAATAACAAAGCTGACACTGTTGGGTTTTCATCCCTGATCCTGGTTTCTAATGAGGAAAACCATCCTCAATGAACATCTGGTGAAGAGACTATCCTTCTGTAGGAGGAAGTACACTGAATTTATGATCTGTCTTGCTACTAAAGTGTAAACTGGAGACTAGCTAGAGGGATGTTTTGCATTACAGTGTTTTGGGATCATGGTGCATAAGGGCTGGTCTGCGCCGCAGGCCAAGGAAACATCTTGCACTGGAAGAGAGCTGAGTCTGCTGTTGCTTTCAGTGCTAATGCAATTTTGTGAAAGAACAGTGGGTGTGAACCATTGGCTAAAAGCTGTTGAGATCATGAGGACTAATCAAAACTCTCTGTGCTGATTGAGCCACAAGCACTTTGGTCTACATCTTTGATTTCTTGGGATACTTTGCTTCTCTTTCTCAGATGTTCCCTAAAATGCCTTTAATTTTGGATTATGAAGTTTGCCTTATTGGGGGAGAGTTCATTTGAATGACTTAATAAAGCTGTGAGGTTTGCTTGGAGTGATTATTTAGAATGGGTGATTCAGCTACTGAATTGAAAATGAAATTGGGCTTTGAAGCTTTTTTTTTTTTTAAGCAGTGAATTAGTGAAGTTTCAGCATTTCTAAAATCTGAAATGTGTTAGGCTGAGTCTTAACTTTTGAATGGAATAAACAGCTATGTGGTAGGAATAATCATCCACCACCAAAATGTTCAAGACATTCCACAGATGAAACTTTGGAAAACAAATGTCAGAGGGATCTTCACTTCCCAGCAGCAGCAAACTTAATATACTTTTGCTTACTGCTCTTCATGTAATAAGAGAGAGAACTAAGAGCAGTGTTACTAGTCAGTAGTATAAACTGCCGTTGCCAGGGCCAGAGCTTTGTAGTTTGGGCACCGTGTTCAAGTTGTGGCCCTGCTCCCCATTGACAATAATGGCAAAACTCCAGTTGGCTTCAGTCACATGATCATCTGTGGTGATTGAACCTTATGCAAAGATAAATCTACCTATATAGATCCATTTGCAGGATTGAGGCCAATAAGCAGTAACTTCTCTTCAGAAAACAAAGTTGAAGAGAGAGATTTCTATTCTGAAATAGCAATGCAAATTTGAAGTGGATATTTCTTTCTGACTATATCTAGCCTGAAAAAACTGAAGTTATAGTCTCTACACAGGGGTCAGCAACCTTTCAGAAGTGGTGTTCCGAGTCTTCATTTATTCACTCTAATTTAAGGTTTCGCATGCCAGTAATACATGTTAACATTTTTAGAAGGTCTCTTTCTGTAAGTCTATAATATACAACTAAACTATTGTTGTATGTGAAGTAAATAAGATATTTAAAATGTTTAAGAAGCTTCTTTTAAAATTAAAATAAAATGCAGAGCCCCTCAGACCAGTGGTCAGGACCTGAGCGGTGTGAGTGCCTCTGAAAATCAGCTCACGTGCCGCAGGTTGCGTACTCCTGCTCTAGACTGTTATCACTACATAATAGATAGCAACCCTACAGACAAATCCTGTGAAGTGAGGCATCCATTGAAGTTAAAAGGAGTTTCCAGTATTCAGAACCACTACAGATGTGGTTTATAGTTACAATTTTTGCATTTACTAAATAGAAGGCAGTTTTAGACAAACACTTTGTAACCAATAATGTGCCTTCTGTTTAGCTAGTGCTACGCAATCAAGGTAAAATCCCAGCTGAAATACAAAAATGTGAAAATATATTATGAATTCTCTTTTTCACATCTCCCATGATGTATTTCGTTTTCTGTTGAATTGGTAACAGTTTTTTTGTGTGCAGCATTCCAAGAGATTTTAGACATGAGTATTTAGAAGCCTAGGGTCAGATTTTCAAAATAGCTCACCTGCCAATTTAGACACCACAATTAGTACCTAGCTTTTCAAAAGAACTCACTTTAAAATATTATACTTCCATTGGGAAATGCCTCTCATGAGTGAGTGGTGGTCTAGTGATCTGAACACAGGACTGGGAATTAGAAACGCCTGGATTCTGTATCCTACCTCTTCCACTCACTCCCATGGTTCTGGCCATATTTCTTAATCTCTTCTTCAGAGTCTTCACCTTTAAAATGCTGAAAATAATACTTACCCTACCTGTGGGTGTTGTTAGGATTAATGTTTGTAAAGAGCTTTGAAGTTAAGTGCTAAGTATTTTTATAAATATATTTTGGGTTCTACCCCCCCAATGCCAGTGTTCTGCTGCTGAGGCACTTCAGGCACTAGCCCAACTCAATACACCTTTAGCTCTGCCCCCTTCAATGTAAGGATTTAAAATTCAAGTGGTTTTGAAAGCTGAAAAAAAATATTACATTTTATTCACAGAGCTGTAGTCATTCTTGCTGGCATCATTGTCTACACTTAGAACCATAGAAATGTAGGGCTGGAAGGGAACTCAAGAAGTCACTATGTCCAGCCCCATGCGCCGAAGCAGAACCGTATAAACTTAGACCATGCCTGGCAAGTATTTTTTCAACCTATTCTTAAAATCCTCCAGTGATGGGAATTCCACAGCCTCCCTTGGAGCATATTCTAGAGCTTAACTATCCTTATAGTTAGAAAGTTTTTCTTAATATCTAACTTAAATGTCCCTTACTGCAGATTAAGCCCTGTTACTTCTTACCCTTCAGTGGACACGGAGAACAATTCATCCCTGTCCTCTTTATAACAGTCCTTAACATATCTGAAGACTGTTTATCAGGGTCCCCCCCCCCTCCCCCAGTCGTCTTTTCCCAAAATTAAGCACACCCAGTTTTTTCATAGGTCTTTCCTCATAGGTCAGGTGTTTTAAACCTAAGGTGTTTTCTAAATCACAGGTACTTGTACTTTTACCTCTTTGAAAAAACAAACATGGAGGGATAGGAGGCACACATGAAATCTGTGATGCTACTGATTTCTGTTAGAGTCTCCAAGGAACATCTGTGGTAATATTTGTTTCTCAGCAATGAAAACAGTTGTTAATTTGTCTCTCAATCACTTGGTCCTGTGGTGTTTGTGAGAACTCAGATCTCTAACTGCATCCTCATTGTCACTTCTTTTCAGAGACAGTTGTGTAAATTATTTTGAAGCATCGTGATAAAATTAAATAAAGGAGAAATACAAAGCTGCCTTCTAGCTTGCTGGACAATGAAACAGTCATTTAATTTATGTGGAAACTGCAAGCTATACTAATGAGCTTGTCCACATGCAGTTGGAATGAGGAGCTTGTGGTGGACCACAGTGCAGCAGCTTTTCATACAGTAGCAACTTGTCACTCTTTACTTCATATCATCACTCTTTCCTTTGTATCACCGGTGTTCTGCTAAACTCAAGCTAAAAGGCCTTTGACCTTTGTATGAGTATATTTCATATTTCAGCCTCAGGCTTTGACCTAGTGTATAAAGTATCTTCTGAAAACTAAAGACTCAGTTGTCAACAAGTCATTGAATGTAAAACAGAGTTTGATTATGCTATTTGTAATCCTTTCCTTACAGAAAATCAGAGCATGGGTAAGAGGGGAGAGAACTCAGACACTGATAGCATCAGTTTTAGACCAGTTTTTTAAAAAAAAGGATTAGGACAATATGTACATTAATTTCAGGCTATTATGAATGCTACATAAAGTTAACAAACTTTTAGAATTCCTACAGTTGCGTCTAAGTTTTCTAAATAAACACACTGGGTCAGGGATTGAAAAGTCAAGTAGTACAGAAAGTTAAGTTAAATTTAATTCCTTGCAAGAATATCTGGGGTTACTTTAGTAGACAGATGTTGATGCTAACTATTGTTGTACAGGCTTTTTCCTTGTCTCCCTACCCTGGTAAATGAGAGCTGTTTTACATAGATATTATCACAGTTGGGGACAGTAATGGGAATGGAATAAAGAGGCTTTCACATCTAGGTCACCGGCTCAACTCAGTGCAGTTCAGAGGTGACCAAATGCTATTGCCATCTGGTGGCTTGTATGAAGTGAGTTTGGGATTCTCAATGTAATTCTCAACACAGAGAGAGAGAGAGTTCATACCTGAAAAAGCCAACTATATTTGGCACTGACTGACGTGTTTGGTATAGAAATCTCAGAAAAGATTACTCTCTCCTCTTCACGTGTGGTTCCCCCAGAGCAGGCTGAGGCACATGTGGTGGGATTGTGCCATAGTTTCACTGCCATTACCTCTTTTGTTGACAGAGGACTACAGTCTCTGGGGCTGTCAGCCTCAGGGAGGAGGGTAAAAACAATATTAAAAAGTGATCATGTTACAAAATTATATCACATGTAGGCAGGTAGCTTGCTGTCAGAGAGGGAGACCTGCTACTATTGGGGGGAAATCAGAGAGGGAATATTGACAATGCAGTAATTACTGCATGAGTGACTTGAGCTGCCTCTTCATATCAGCTATGAATGTGCATCGCAACAAAGATCTTAGAGTTCACACTGTGGAGAAGGGAATTTTGGCTTCTTTCTCAGTTCACAATATTCAAGCTTCTTCATTTTCCATCGTTCAGTTATATCAGTCCACGTCACACATGCAAAGTATGCTCACTGGTCTTGGAGTGATCCCCATTGTTTGCACATTTCTGGCATGTGACTGATGTGCTGGAAAGAATATGATCCGGATGCTTTCCTGTGCACAGGCTCTTTATAAATAGTTGGAGTCTTAGTTTCATGGGAGTTAAAAATCACACAACCAACGAACAACAGAAAACTATAGGTTTATCAAACTTCCATATTAGATAGCCTCACACTGGAAAACACCTGACTGAAATGTCAGTCTGTAATTCAGGGCCCACTGAAGTCAAATGGATGTTTGCCATTAATTTCAGTAAAAGCAGTATTGGATCTTGAATAGCTGCCATGTTGGCTGCATTTTGGCAATGGGTGAAATGGTTGATATATTCATTTATTTTGCATAGTGCCTTGTGGTCATTTAGAATGAAGATTGCTCTACAAATGTTAAATCTTGTAAAAGATTAGGGGTCAGTTGTTCCCTCACAGTTTATATTAAACATCAGTGGGAGCTTTACAGGTACATGACAGGAGGGAGAAAAGTCTCTTGGGAATCTGCACTGCAGTCCGCTTAAAGAGCAGTTATATAATTGGCTGGGAGTGACAGATGTCACAGTTGCAGATAAAACATTTAATAGGGGATTGACTGGTTCAGGGAGCTGGTAAAGGGATACAAGAGCCTTTCCCACTAGGTCACCAGTTCAAGTGCAGACCATATCAGGAGTGGCTAAACGTTGATACAAGCTACAGGTAGCCTACATCTATAGAGCTAGGTCTCACTTTAGTTCCTAGAGGACTGGTGTTACATCACAAAGCCATTACCTCAACTGGCATCATCAAGGCACTCTCGTAAATGAAGCCAAGGACTGAATAGATGGGAGGCTGAACTGGTTGCTCAGACCTGAAAGGAGGTCCCTCTGGATTAGGATTGGAGCAGTGAATGGAAGCATGAACTGCCGCTGGCCAGGCCTCACCTGTTCTGTGAATAGAGGATATCAGTCTCTAATGTTGTAAATCTGCCCCTTTTCAGATTTACAACATTAGATTCACTGATAAAAGGAAAATTTAAAGGAACATTTACAAATAAAAATCCATATACTTGAACAGTTTTGAAGTCAGTATACACATAGTGTGTATACACAACTGCTCACACATACTGCTTTCCATACTGCATTTGTTATTTTTGCAATTTGATGCCTTTGATTAGTTTCTTCTGATTCTAGTTTCTGAGAAGACTGATTTAATGCCAAAAAATAAACCTGGATCCACTAAAGAGCCTGTAAGTTGCTCTCAGGTTTTCTCTAGCCAAGAAGGAAGCTTGCCTTGTTCAGTTTCACATAGTTGGGAAGTACGGATTTGACTTATGAAGTAATGTTGGATTTTCTTTGTAAGAACTCACCAGATATTAATAAAAGCTTAAAATGATTCAGGCTACAATGACTGCAATGCAGATGAAGATGAAAAGAGTCTTGTTTAGTACATCATTGCAGAAACACTGAGGATAAAAACCAAATGGAGATAAAATTCAACAGACATTCGCACACTCAGTGTGCAACTGTAAGGCACTGAGAAGTTACACTGATGATCTGGAGAAATAACCTCATGTTAAGAAATACCAGGTAGTGATAGGGAGGCCTTGCAGGTATGCAATTTCCGGAATAAGGGACAAAACTTTGACAATAAAAATCTGAATCAAATTTACAAGGTCCAAGAATGCAATTCTTTTTCAAAATTGACTGTTAAAATGATAGTGAAAATCCCAAGGGCCTGATTCTTCTTTCGCTAGCACTAGTGCAGATGAGGAATAATTCCATTGACGTCAATGGAGTCACAGTGGTGTGAAGTGGGATGAGAATTAGGCCCTTGGAATATAGATTATTCTGTCCTGTCATAGTGAGGTATTAGCAGTGGTTGCTCTCAATCACAGTTTTAGGTTGGAAAATCTTCTTGCTGCTCCTGCACTCCTTAATGATGTGCAGTTCTGACAGTGTCTGTCAGCCCTGACATTTAACCTTGATTTTGTCTGTTGTAGGTACAGTGTGTGTGTAAATCCTTTCACTTGAACACACTCCCTGAAGGACACTCCAATATTTGTGTCCCTGGTGCAGCTGCCCTGGATCTTTCCTCTGGAAGATAGAACAGTGCTATTAAGTTTACAGCGGTGAATTGCACATATTAGGTTCTTGGGATGAGACTACATTTACTTCATTTTAATTTGATTTTTAATGTTATTGATTTTAGGAGTGAGGCATTTACCAAGGTTCCTTGATGGCAGAATTGTCACTATACCAAGGAATGAAGATCAGACACATGTATGCCCTTACCCATGGATGCACTGGTGTTTTTGAAAGTGAAGGGATTTATGCTGTCCCAATAGTGGAGGAGAATGCTTAGAGGACTCAGATACCCTAGGGTTTATCTGTGTGTGGTTTTAATTCATAGTACATGTACCTTTATCATCATAATATGTAGGCACCAGAGTTTCTCTTTCCTAATGCAAATTTTAATTTGCTTTCCCCCCTTGCTGCTTCCTGAAAGTAACTGTCTCTGATTTTGTATGCTAGTAGTAGTTCACTTTGTGTTGTAATCCTCTCTGATTAACTCTGCCAGTACTGAAAAGTTGTCTAAATGTTGGTATTGTTTTTAGTCTAGTGGAAAATGAAGATTACTATAGATAGTTGTTCTAGTGTATTATGTTCACAGCTGTCTAATAAAGGCTCAAAGCAAATGGTATAGCCTGGGATGTAGGATGCAGATTTCCTACCTGATTTTATCTAATCACATAGTTGTACAGAACAAGAATTTACCTCAGGTATTTCTTGGTCTGAAGTTATGCTACTGTTGTCCTTGTTAGGAAGAAAAGCTATGAAACCGATTCTTCTAGCTCAGTGGTTCTCAAACTTTTCTGCTGGTGACCCCTTTCACATAGCAAACCTCTGAGTGCGACCCATCCCCCTCACAATAAATTAAAAACACTTTTTTACATCTTAAACATGATTATAAATTCTGGAGGCAAAGCAGGGTTTGGGGTGGAGGCTGACAGCTCGTGACCCTCCTCCAAGTAATAACCTGCGATCCCCGGAGAGGTCTCGACCCTCAGTTCGAGAACCCCTGTTCTTGTTGCTGTTTGCAAGTAGTGTATATTCTGTGTTAGAGAATTATATCTATCCCAGTGTGGGTTAAGTATGGTGTGTTCCCAGAGCCATTCTGTCATTGTGTGCAAGCAATGCCCCTCTGACATGTACCTTTGCCAAACCAGACAGTCTCTATGGAAAAGAATAAATGGACACAAATCGGACATCAAGAATTATAACATTCAAAAACCAGTAGGAGAACACTTCAATCTTAATAAATACAGAATTAAAAGTGGAATTCTTCAACAAAATAACTTCAAAAACTGATTCCAACAAGAAACTGCAGAACTGGAATTAATTTGCAAACTGGACACTATCAAATTAGGCCTGAACTGGGAGTAGATGGGTCACTACAAAAACTAATTTCCCCCTACTGATACTCTCACCTTCTTGTCAAGTATTTTTTTTTTTTTTAATGGAGATATACCCATCTCCTAGAACTGGAAGGGACCCCGAAGGGTCATCAAGTCCAGCCCCTTGCCTTCACTAGCAGGACCAAGTACTGATTTTGCCCCAGATCCCTAAGTGGCCCCCTCAAGGATTGAACTCACAACCCTAGGTTTAGCAGGCCAGTGCTCAAACCATTGAGCTATCCCTCCCTTGAAATGGGCCACCTTGATTATATTGAAGTCATTAGAACTACGAAGGTGATTTTTCCTTCCTTCTTGTCAACTGTTGCGAATAGCCCACTTCCGCCTTAATTGAATTGGTTCATTAGCGCTGACCCCTTACTTGGTAAGGCAACTCCCATCTTTTCATATGCTGTGTATTTATACCTCCCTACTGTAGTTTCCACTGCATGCATCTGATGAAGTGGGTTTTAACCCATGAAAGCTTATGCTCAAATAAATTTGTTAGTCTCCAAGGTACCACAAGGACTCTTTGTTGTTTTTGCTGATACAGATTAACATGGCTACCACTCTGAAATCTGTTTTGAATGTACTCCAGGGTTCAAGTTCATTTGAATTGGAACATTGTTCATATTTCTGTGGAAGAAAAGAGTGTTGATTGTGTGTACTTCAAAAGTTACTGGGTATGAATTTCTATGTTGTGCCATCCTAACACTCTTGCAGTGTACTGTGCTATCATAAGACAGAGTGACAGCCATTCTGGAGTTCAGTCTTCCAGTTCTTAGCACAACTATCACTGAATGCAATTGCAGTTTGCCTGAATAAGGACTACTGGACCAAGGTCCTGGATTTAGGTAATTTGATCCAGGATAAATTTGGGATCATGAGGGCTAGGAAGGATCTCAGTCAAATGTTGCCCCAGGGTGATGATAAATCAGGGGTAGGCAACCTATGGTACGGGTGCCAAAGGCGGCACGTGAGCTGATTTTCAGTGGCACTCACACTGTCCCGGTCCTGGCCACCAGTCTGGGGGGCTCTGCATTTTAATTTAATTTTTAAATGAAGCTTCTTAAACATTTTAAAAGCCTTATTTACTTCACATACAACAATACTTTAGTTATATATTATAGACTTAGAGAGAGAGACCTTCTAAAAATGATAAAATGTATTACTGGCATGCGAAACCTTAGATTAAAGTGAATAAATAAAGACTCGGCACACCACTTCTGAAAGGTTGCCGACCCTTGTGATAAATCATAATGGATAATGTTTGTTTTCCTGATGCATGTGTATCTGGAGCATGGCAGTTTCTCCTGTACCCTTGTATCTGCTATGCAGGACTGGCGCTAGGGGTTTGAGCGCCCTAGGCACACGGCCATTTCGCTGCCTCGCGTGCTGGCCCCCCGGCTCCACAGTCCTGCCTGCGGACGATCGGCTGCTCCCGTGACTCCGGGGGAGCTGCCGCAGTCATGCCTGCGGGAAGTCCACTGCAGCCGCGCAAGCAGCCGACCGTCCGCCTGCCCGCCGCCCGCCCGCATGCACGACTGTGGCAGCTCTACCGGATCCACGGACCAGCGGACCCTCTGCAGGCACCGCTGTGGCAGCTCCACCTGAGCCGCCTGCCTCCCCCTCTGGCAAAATGCCGCCCCCTAATAATGCTGGCGCCCTAGGCGATTGCCTAAGCCACCTAAATGCAAGCGCTGGCCCTGCTGCTATGGGAAATGGATTAATCCTGGGGATTTACAATGCCATCTCTAATATTTTAGGGGTAACTACTAAAGATGGCCTAGCAATGCATTAGGACCTTTCAGGAGAAGTAATTGATTAACACCTCTCTATCGTGTTTGCTGGTTAGATATTAATATAATTCCTGGAAAAGATATGGGATTATGTGATTTATTAAAGAAGATTTCTTTCAAAATGATAAAACTTAATGACTAATGAGAGCAGTAGTTTATTGCACTTTAGAAGAGATACTTATATTTTTAGTTAGATATTTTTTCATTACTGTGTTTATTTGGTTTTAAATTTTTGTTGAGCCTTTTCATTTTTATGAAAAACAGGGACTAATAGCTGAGATAACCCTAGTGCAGGCATGTTTTTGCAAGCTTCCTTTGAACAGCTCTGCTGCTGATACAGCTCAATTTTGAGCTTCACATATGCTGCTCAAGTCCTGGAGCCTCCCTTAAGCAAGACTGAAAAAATGCTACTGAACGGTGTGGAAGTTCTATGATATAAACTAGAATGAATCCATCCAACTGCTTTTAATTTGTTACCATGACTCCTTGGTCCTTTAACCCACTGTGATACTTCATCTCAATGTCAGTAAGTCAGTGATTATCTGAATATAGACATTTTTACAGACCCAGCATTCCGGAGAGTTTAGAGCTTTACCAGTCCTGGCCTCTTTTTCTTTCATTGAAACATAAAAGTGATTCCTTCCATGCTGATAGCAAGAAGGAACCTTTCTGTGAAATTCTCCTCCATGCAGGGAGACAGTCTGACATCTAGGCGTGAAAGCTGGCAGGTCTACAGCAACACCAATTTGTTTAGGAAGGAAGTGAGATTCGGAAAATTATCCTTGTTGCACATTTTCTCTGCATAATACTGAACCTGTGCTTATATATCACACTTATATGTTTGTGCAGTTTTATATTTAAGAGGCTGAAGTCTAATACACCTTTAAAACGACGATTTCTTTGTCCAGGGGACACACAAGCAAACCATCAAATCCATCAAAAAGTAAAAGACTTCTTATTATGAAGCCATTATTAATGGACACTGGAACTGATTAGACTGTCAGCTATATATATAGTGTATACTATATATTTAGTATAGTCATACATATGTTTGACTATCTATTTTGCTGATCAAATAGACTTAATATAATCTAAATAGTGAGATATGCTAGGCAAAAATCTGCTCTTAGATTCCCTTGGAAGAGCCCTACTACAACAGTCTGCTCTCCCTTTGGGAATGTCATATATGTAGGAAGAACAAAATTATCAGAATTGAAATCTGTGTGGATCTGAGATGAGGATTTTGCTCATGATGTAAACCTGACATGTTTGTTAATGTTGTGTTCCTCTGAACTGCTGCCAACAGATTTCCTAGATGAAGAGATGGCTAAATAATGAAACTAATGTGCACTAAAACATTGGGCCATATTATCCCATAACTTTTTAAAGCAGAATTCCCCATAGAAATCAATGAGAAACTCTCCCTAAAAATAGTTGGTACAATGTGATCCTTCCTTGTATTCCCAGATACGGAAGTGCTAAATCCTGCCCTGTCTAAAATTGCAAAGGTTGAAGATATGGCAGAATTTAGTCCACCTATGCCTTGGAAACTTAACATCCAAAGTCTCTTGGTAAAAAGTTTGCAGTCAGTTCTCAAGCTGCAGAGAATAATTGAAAATCCATTTTTTTCCTCAAAAAGAGATAGATATTTTTAAACTGCAATCTGAGCAACTGATAGCACAATATATTATGATGTTATATGATACACAATAGAACTCCTTAACTACTAATATCAACTCGATCCGTTTTAACTGGTGAATTTATTACTATTTAATATTGATGTCATGTTGGCTGTATTGTTTATAATGGAAAATGAGAGTAAAAATTTAAATTTTTGAATAGCCAGTCAATGAGGATCTAGGTGATGATGTAGTTTGCATGTATCATAACTTGAATAGGGATTTATTTTTACCAAGTTTAAAGAGACACTGTCAAAGCCCAAAACTGACCTATTGTTTTTTACCTGTATAATTCCATGCTGTTCATACACACATGCTTTTGCTAAAGAATGGCAGGTATCTAGCAATGAGAATTATCCTCCCAGACTAAATCAGAGGCATATTGTGTCTTAATTTTTTTCAGTAGAACTTCCCATTAGTGGAAAGATATGACACTCAGCATGCATGTGAGAAGAAGAGGAAATAATGGTGAGGAAACAGATTTCAATTTCAGGTTTCCAAAGAATTTTTCTAAACAACAGTTTGTAAAATCAGATATTTGGAATGTTGAAAAATACTTGGCAGGGACCTTCATGTTAGCACTGAATGCAGTTGGGCTGAGAAGGCTGCCTTTGGGATGCAGAAAATTCAGATTCAAAGCTGAATCAGCACTAGAATTCAGATGGAGTTGTACTGAAATCTTGGGAGCTGTTCTTGAGAGATTTCAGTCCCATAAGTGGAAATGGAAAATAGGCTCTTTAGGGATCCAACCCTGAACTAAAATGGCAGGGTTGGCCTTAGATACCCCTCTCCTCTAAAAAGGCTTTGGGGTTGTGACTGTCTTCCAGCGTGAACTGTGGGTGATTTACACTTGTAACTGAATTTTTATGAAAACTCTTGGAGGACAAAAGGATGTAAAAAGCTGAATCAGTTCAGTCAATCTACAGATAAACTTTATTTTGTTTTAAACTGGAGAACTAAATGAATCTCCTTGTGTTACCTCATGTTACAGAGGAGTTTGGTCCTTAGCAATGAAGCTCTGTTTACATTAGTTTTGGTGAGCTTTACTCTTTCTGAGTGGGTGGACTTTAAAATGCTGAGATTTGATGGCTACTCTAGTATTTTGGCCTTCTTCCAGATGCTTATAGCCTTCCCGGAGAAGGATAACACAGCTTTGTAGAAAACAGAAAGTGCTGACATCCAGAACACATTGAGTGGGTGTAGTAAGTTCAGCCAGCTGAGGTCATGTCCCCCTGGCCTGCCATCCAGGTTTAGCTAGTTTAGGAGTGCAGGGAATGGATGTGAAGAGAAAGCACAGCAGAGTACAGAGCACACAGTTGAAGGATACACTCCTAGAGCCTGTTTCCTAGAAATCTGCAGACAACATTTAGGTGTGCTCTGTTGCTGGAAAATAGCTTGTTTTTTGTTCTTAACTGTAGTTATTTCCTGTTGTCTCTCAGTGGCTCATGTTGTATTAATGTTAACATACTGTTTTGCTCTTGAAGGAGTGAGAAAAAGCAATTCCTGTTTTGCAGCAGCTTTTTTTGTAGGTCAGGAAAGGAGCTGGACACTAATGTGGATCACAACATGACTGAAGGAAGGTCACTTTTATATCCTTGTGCACATCACAAAATTAGCCTTTGTCACTTGCCACAGCTGCTAACAGTGCCTTGGTAAAGAACAAAGAATGAACATCTCAGCCTGGCCTTGAACCACGATTCTGAAAACAAGGACTACAGGGCTTTACCGGTCCAGGGTGCCATCTGGTCTTTTATGCAACGCCATAAAGTAATCCCTTTGAATGCAGCCACAAGATTGTGGAACAATGAAAGGTATTCAGGAAGTGTGTTTATTCTTAGTGTTCTCAGTTCAAGGATATATTGTGGATAACTCTGCGCCTGTGCAGGAGGATCAGAAGCAAAGAAAGAACAAGAAATACTCCCTCTGTCTTGCACAGATGCACAAGGGACAGTCAGTCCGTCTGTCTCAGCAGTTATATTGAACTCATCATTGTAGCATCTGAACATCTGTGCTCAGTCTTGGTCCTGGCACTGCAAGCTTGCAGGGACAGAGGTGGTGTAGTTCCAACAGCCCTAGGAACAACAGTCTAGCATGACAAAAGTGGCAAGTTGGGGTGGGACCATGGATACCAGCCAGCAGAGGAGATCAAGTGCAAGCAGAGCACATGTAATGTCCTTTCAAGGGGCGACATTGCCTCTGATCATGGCTGGTAGTGACATTGTGACCTGGGCAGTCAAAATACCTCTGGAGCCTGCTGTTCAGCATACAGTGCCCTGGGTTCTGGTGTGAAAGCTGGAATAGAGCCACACAGATACAAAGTTGAGACAAAGCTAGTCAGGCACTGTATCCTTTTGTTCCTTTTGAATGTTGCTGGTTTAACCACTGTCACGTTGAAACATGAAACCATTGTGGAATAGTCAAGTGAAAGCTGGACTGTATGAAATATACTTGACTGGAATGAGACTAAATCATGACAACTCTTGGTATGCAGTGCTGTTACCAAATCATCTGGACTCACGTTGCAGTGACAATTTGGATATAATTGACGTTTGTTTCGTAGGCTAAATAATGCATATTTCTATGATGTGCTATTGGTTCTATTTTTAACTCTTCAGCAGTTCCATACTCAGTAGATTTCCTAATATTTGCGCTCAGTTTTCCATCTGCTGATTTAATTAAGATAAGTTCTGGTTTTTATACTGTGAATCTAGAGTAAATGAAATAGAAACCTTACCTACATTATTTGGCACTTAGCAGTAGACATGAATAATTTTGGAATTTATGGGGAAAAAGAGAATTTGTGTTTTGGGAGCCAAAATATGATTGGCAGGTAAGACCTTGAAATCAGCTCTGTGCAGCATGGGATCCAGTTGCAGCTATTTGTAAGTGTAATGTTCCAGAGTTCTGTTTGTAGATATATTTGAGGAATCAGAAATTTCATCCACCATCTCAAGGTATAGGGTATACAAATTTCACATTGCTTTTTCAGATGTGCAGAAAAAAATATTGTGGTTTGCCTTTTTATTGATTCTAAAAACACTTTTGTATATATATGACTTGAAAATATGATCTTAGAGAAAGGATGAACTTTATACTGCCATGAACCTTTTGGAGAAAAAGAATGGAGAAAGCACACACTGATCCTTCAGAGGAGCAGACGCTCAATTAATGGTATTCAGTTTTACAGTTTCAGTCAGTGAATGAGTACCTCTAGTCTTCCTTGATGAATAAGAAAGTGCATGGTAAAGCGGAATGATCAAATACAGTCAGATGAGCTGATGATATATCATTCCAAAGGTAATCCAAGTACTTTGACTATAAAGCAGGCCTATGCTCTCCTCTGCATAGCAGCAGGTGATTTCCAGGAAGCTTTCTATTTCATGTCACTCTGTAAAGGCAAGATATCATCATGTTGATAGATGAAAGTAAAAAACAGCTGCTGTTAGATGCTATCAGGACCTGATTCTCCATTGCACTGCTGCCTGTGTAGTAACTTACAGCTGCGCAAAAGGAGTGTAAAGTAAGTGTAAAACACCACCAGTCTGATTTAGTAGTATTGCATACCCACTTTGGGCTGGTGTTTATGGTTAAACACAGTATAGGATGGGGGAAAATCAGACCCAGAGACTGTATCGCCATCTTGTGAAATGATTGTATGAGAGGAGATGACTGTAACAGAGAAGGCAAGCACACCGGTGTTAAGAGTCAGGTGTAGTTTAGATTTTACCATGAATAGGATAGTTATTGATGCAATAATGATGAGATCATAGATTTTAATTTGGGGATAAAGATGGAAAGTGAAATAAGACTGAGCTGAAAAGTGATGTTGATGTTTATGAAATTCATGGTCATTAGAGAAAGAGAAAATGACCAGGAGACTTGTGACTCATTCCACTTAACCATAAGGAACAGAAAAAGGGCCTGAAATACCAACTCTTCATTCAAGTTAATTATGAATACAGTCACAATTACTGCAAGCTATAGGGTCATGCCAATCCAATTTACTGCCCTTCTTTGCTGTAGTTACTGATTTAGTACATAAAAGATACGCAATGGATATAGTGCATTTGGATTTCAGGAAGAGATTTCCTTTATAAGTGTATTGGGTGGCACTATATGAACTGATTTACTGCCAATTAGATAAAAATGCCATAACGTGTATTAGAAATTGGTTGTCTAACAGGAAATCGGGATCAGTTATTTATGGAAAGACTTCCAAGTGCAGAACAGTATGAGTTAGGGTGCTGCTGAGGGCAGCATTTGGATGATTGTTAATGAATGTATTAAATAATAATCTAGAGAGAGGGATAAATCAATCAGGGTCAAAATTTGCTGATGACACTTAACTCAAAGAGCAGGAGAGCAGAACCAAACTTCAGAGGGAGCAGGAAAAACGAGTTTAGTTCTTGTGATAGACCCAGGCCAGCTGGGTACAGCAGAATAGCAGAAGGCAGATATACTGGCCACTGGATTAACAGTTTTCTGTTCCCTGACTGACCAGAGCAGGGGCTGCTCCAGGCTAGTGAGAACACCTGACATTAACTGCAAAGAGCAGGTGAGCATTCAGTTAATGTGACCACCTGACTCTAATTAAAGACCCGGCTGATACTATAAAAAGGGCTACTCCAGTCAGACAAAAAAGAGAGCCAGGGAGCCAGAGGTGAGGAAGTGCGGCTGAAGGACTGGTTACTAAAGACACCCTCAGACCATTGTTGAAGGAGCCCTAAGGTAAAGATGAAGAAGGGAGAAGCAGGAGAGCTGTGGGGAAGTGGCCCAGGGAAATGTAGCAACTCTGGCAGTGAAAGGTTGGCTGCCAACAACTGCTACCATTAGGGTCCCTGGGCCGGAACCCGGAGTAGAGGGCCACTACAGGAACATCTCCTGGGAGGGGAAATCAGGCCCCTGTCAGGACAGGAGGCTGAACAGAGACTGTGGAAGTTCTCTCACCAACCTCTTTGCAGGCCTATGATGAAAAGGGCTCAGTAGACTGTAACCCTGGCTCGAGAGAGAGAGAGAGAGGCTATGTGGAGGGTCACAGTGAGCCACTGAGGCTAGCATAAACCGCCTAGAAGCGCAGGACCCACTGGAGCAAGGTCAGAGCTCTGCCACATTCTCTGTAGTAAGATTTGATTTAAAGGCTTGTCTTCATGTACAGCTCTTTATTGGTGCAGCTGCGCCATTGTAGCACTTTAGTGAAGACGCTCGTACGCTGACAGGAGAGCTTTTCCCATCGGTGTAGTTAATCTAGCTCCCTGAGAGGTGGTGGCTGTGTTGATGGGAGAAGCTCTCCAGCTGACACAGCGATGTCTCCACTAGGGGCGGCTCTATGTATTTTGCCGCCCCAAGCATGGCAGTCAGGTGGCTTTCGGCAATGCGCCTGCGGGAGGTCAGCTGGTAACGCAAATTTGGCTTCTTGCCTGCAGAAGGTCTGCCGGTCCTGCTTCTTTGGTGTACCCGCCACTGAATTGCCGCCGAAGCCGCGGGACCAGCGGACCTCTCGCAGGCATGCCGCTGAAGGCTCCCTGTCTGCCATCCTCACGGTGATTGGCAGGCCACCCCCTACAGCTTGCTGCCCCAGGCACGCACTTGGTGTGCTGGTGCCTGGAGCTGCCCCTGGTCTCCACATGAGGTTAAGTCATGATAGTGGTGTCACTCAAGGGGGTGGATTCTTCACTCCCCTGAGCAACATAGTTATACCAGACTAGTTCTGTAGTGTAGACCTGTCATAACAAATGGAATCCCCAAACGTAGGGGGAGAGAGTAAGATAGAAGCCTGAGAGAGGGTTATCTGAAAAGCAGTGAGTCTGAGATTATCTGGAATAAGAGTTGGTAACAGTCTCCATTCAAGCAGTGCAATTTGAGGCATTTGTGAAGAAAGCCAATGCTATTTTCATGGTGATTCACATATAAAGCAGAAGAGATAATGGTAAAGAACTTGCCTTTTAATAGAGTCTGCATCAAGGTAGAAAGGTGTCACAACAGCTCCAAAGCATGCCTTGCCCTGCCCGTCATAATGGTGATCAGGAGAAGGGATAGAAAGGTAGCTATGGCTATGGTGCAAGTTAATTAAGGGGAGAGTTGTCTTTCCTTTTCCAGTTGGCTAAGAAGCTGGAACTGCCTCTGGCAGTTGGGACCCGTGGCTGTGAGCAGCTTGTTTTTGTTTGGAATCCTTTGTTTCTGAATCAATAAGAGAGAGTCCATGGAAAGGAATTGAAACTGGTGCTGGTGAGTGTGTTATTCAGCTTCCCTCACTCGTGGTTCTGCCCACCAGCCGACAGTGACTTTCATGCAAACAGAGCTCAAAGCTGCTTAAAACCTTTTTACCAAATGAGATGTACTAATCATATACTGCTGCTTAAGCAGTTTGCTAGTCAGCCTCACCTCACTTTCATCTGAAGAAGGTGGGGAGATTTGGTCCTGATTGTAGAGAAGGACTCGAGGAATTGTTTTACCTTCTAGTGTGGTATAATAATGTCTAGAGTGAAAAGTAGTAAGTGTTTGAAAACACACAGTAACAGCAGCCAGCAGTTTAGGACACAGAGTGAAGAATGCCATGTCCAACTGAAATTACAAGGGGATTGGAACCGGGGAGAATGTCAGTACCACATAGGAATTTGGCCAAGATATCAGAGTTGAGATTCTTACAAATACCAAAAGGGAGAGGGAATCTTTAATGGCAACTCACCAAAAGACAGCGTCTCAGCTCCTCTCCCCGTGCCATGGCATTGCCATGATTGAGTTCCCACTCAGCGGCAAAAGTGTTGTCTGCCGAATTGCCAGTGCAACTTCCTGTAGTGCCTGGGTTTTCCAGGTAGGTTTCCTATTCAAGTATCAGTCTGGCCTGAAGAGCTCATTTGAGCTAATCAGATCACAGCCTGACATGGTATAGTTGCATATAGTAGTGATTCTTTGCCTAACTCTGCAGCTGTACATAGCCTTGAAATGTAATTTGGATTTAGAAAGGATATTTAAAAAGAACTTAGAGAAAATATCAAGAATGACAATAAAATATGTGAATGGGAGGATAAGATATATGAGAAAAGAGTAGAATCATGGGGAGATATGATCATCAGGGTAAGAGTATGAAGGAAGATAAGCGTCCTACCATTTGATAAGGAGCAATGGCCACAGGTTAAGGGAATCCGAAAAGGGTTTGCTATAGCAGAACAGTGTAATGGACTCTCAAGGGAGGGAGGGAGACTCTCTCAGCCAATATGGGACTAGGTAAGTCATTTGTGAGACTGATAGTAAGTAAATCTACAAAATATAGAATGTCTGGTTGGATGAACCAAGCAGACTTTTCTTTCACTTTTATGACTGGTTCTATCTAGATCACATGAAGGGTAAAACAGAACCAGGGGTGTCTGTCAGGTAGACGGGGCATTTCCAGTAATCAGAGAAACTTCCAATCACATTTAACTTGAATGGAAAAGTTAAGGGAATTAGTTACTCTTTCTGCATGTGCTTCACTGCTTTTAGCAAAGGTGCTGGTTGACTCTCAGTATCCAGGGTTGTAGAGGAGTTTGATAAAGTCTTACTGGTACTGGGGAAGACAAGAAGTGGGAGCCTTACACCTCAAGTATCACAGATGGCTAAACTGGAGACCTAGTAAGCAGGGTAACTGTAGATTGTGCTGTTTGGTAGACTGGAAGAGGTAGTTACAGAACAGCAAGGCTAGCAAAGTTAACACTATTTCAGTACAGTGAAGCAGATACTGTAATTACTGTAAAAAGGGCCAGTCATACAATCGGCTATGAAAACGTA
This sequence comes from Chelonoidis abingdonii, assembly GCF_003597395.2. Lineage (NCBI taxonomy): Eukaryota > Metazoa > Chordata > Testudines > Testudinidae > Chelonoidis > Chelonoidis abingdonii. Next base: position 52,311,612 of record NC_133778.1, on the reverse strand, counting down.
AGTGAAAAAGTCCTTAAAATGATGCAGAAGGTAATGTTATGTTACTGTGATGTGGTAGGCAAGAAGCAGTCAGCACCTGATATTTATAAATTGTGAAAGCAGCTTTCCTTCGACAGGCATGTAATGATGAGACAGGCAGAAAGGACCTAAGAAATCTGTGTCAGATACATTGATCCACAGACCATTGCAAGTTAAGCTCTCTTGTCTAGCTGTCCTCTCTAAATACATCAGCATGAGATATTAATATTTTGAATGTAGCCCTTACAGTTGTTAATTGAGTACCAGCTTTGTGCGCTGGGCGCTGTCCAATCATACAGCCTACACAATGCTTGTTCTAAGGGGATCGGAGTCTGAATTCCTTCGTTTAGGCTTGGTGCATGGAAATGAAAGCTACATGCCCGCTTTTCTTAAGCAGTTTAGCTGTGGATCATTGAGCCCATTTAGATGTAGGTACAATTGTTACATTATGCTCAAGGTTACATCCTTTAGAAATATTGCTTCCCAACATATTGCATTTCATCTCCAATTTAAGAGATCACTGAAATTGCATTCCAGCTTGTATTCATATGTGGCTATTAAAGACACTCTGTGCCATTAGTCCGTAGCCTGCCATTGCTAGGGCTCATTTAAATTTTCAGCATATTGCTTGCCATATAGGATTCAGGAAATTGCACCTAGCAGTCTCAGCTGCTTTGTCAGATACTTTTCCTTGTGTGCAGAGATACAGCAATTTACACAATCCTGCCTTCTGAACTCTGCCCTCAGTTATGCTCTCCATCTACAATGATATCAGTGGGGCTTCACAGATGTAACTAAGGGCAGAATGTGGACTCTGGAGGGTGTTTTGAGGAATCTGAAGGATGGGTTTGTTTCAGTATAATGGAAGGTTTGATAAAGTCATAAATTGTGAAATTGTACAGCTCACGGGCTGAATGTTTTGTTACTTGTTTGCCAGCATATTGTCTTACTGCTTCACTGCTGGATTATTTAAAGCCCTTTGGTGCTGGCATCCATTGCAGTCCCTGTGCTGATGCAGAATACTGAGTAAATGTACTTAGTAACTGTACCTCTGTGAATCAACCTCAACCAATACCTAACAAATAGATATCAAAGGACTTTTTTTTTTTTTTACCATCAAAGGAGATGATGATGATAGATTGGTCTACCCTTCCCCTTTTCCAGACATTCTTAATATTTATTGAAGGTTGTCAGTCATGGTTTCTAGTTCATTATATTTTCTTTATGTGAATGGTGCTATATTACTATGTACAGTGCTCGTATCTGCAGGGTGCAAATTATCTAGTTAAGGTTGAATGCAGAGACATTTTAAAACTCAAATATTGTCCTACTGTTCAAATAAAATACCATTTCATTATCATTTCAATTGCATTTCAAGATCTTCCTTAAAAACAAGCCTTTTGAAATCTCCCATTATGGGGATAAACTGGGCTTTCCCCTTTGCCAGCCTGCTGGATTGGGGAGATGGTGCAAGGTGCATGTGTGCTGGGCGTGGGGCAGGAATAATCTGTTTCCATTCGGAAGGCTAGTTCTTTCTGTACTAGTAACATGGCCCTGTGCAATCCTGCACTCCAGGATAGCTAGGCTGGGAGAACAAGAGCCCATCTGTGCGATGCTTCTGCCAACACCGGGATGTATTATGCCTTTGAAAGACACAATGCCTTTAAGAAGCAGTGCTCCAGCAGTGTACCATCTCCTTCTGTCTCTTCAGTCAAAGCTCCTTGGCTGAGGTTTAAAGGGCCTCTGTGGAATGTGATTAACTGTGCCATAAGGAATTCAAATAATACTGTTTAAACCACCACAATCATGTTGTCTTGGTTTGCTCATGTCTGACCTCTCTCAGTGCTAAGCCTGTTGCAATCTCTCACGTTTGTTTTCTCTTTCTCCACAGAATGCAATGAACTTGCCACCCGACAAAGCCAGATTACTTCGGCAGTATGACAATGAGAAGAAATGGGAGTTGATCTGTGATCAGGTAAAGGGGAGCCATGAGGGTTTTTAGCATTGCAGTCATTAAGGGCTTAGTAAGGGGGACACTGTCAAGGACAACTTTTTCTATGGCTTTTCATTTCTTTGGCTTTATGCTCCATTGTTCGTAGCATCCCTTAGAAGCTATCCAAAAATACTTCTTTCCCAGCTATTAAGTAATATTTCTTTCCCATCTGATCTTACTCCGTTCTATTTGATATTTCCCTCTGTGTTGTATGACGTTAACATTAATGTGGCATAGATTTAAGGAGGGTGACCTTTCTTCACCCTTAGGCTGCTGGTTTGAATTTGACCTAGATTAGTGATGCCCCAAATTATTACTGTCTCTTGGTCTATGTAAAATGAGGGGGGTTCATTTCTTCTTGTAGAGCTTCACAAAACCACTATCACACCTCAGCAAAGCGTGAATGCTCATGGAGCTGAACTATTCCTTTATTTCCAGTTGAACGACTTCAGCTTAAACAGCACCATATGCCAAGAAGTGTTTGTGCACTAACTTCACTGTTTCGTCAGCACAGCCCTGAGAATAGTGTATGATCATTAACGTGTTGGCTCTGCAACAACAAAGGAACAGAAAAGAAAATATTTAAAGAACAAAGAAGAGAAAAATGGCAGGCCATAGATTTCGGAGCTAACACCTACATCAGATTGTAATTTACACAGTCATTGCTAATAACGCAAATCCTGATTCTGTTCAGCCTGGGGTGAAAGAGTAAGATGTACTGTAAAGATGTAAACACAGAGAAAAAGTTAGGATGTAGGCACGCAGAGTGAGAATTCAGGAGAATCTCTGATCATGTTGATGGATCATGGACAGGATAGTAAAAAGCTCTGTGGGACATCTTTCATACATCCCCCAGAGGGGTAGAATCTGTTATCTTAATCTACTGTAAGTAACTACTATTCTTAAGGATTATTGCTTAGAGCATGTCCTGTCAAAGTTTAAATAATGAATTGTGAGATTTTTTCCATGATTTTATATGGTCATTTTGCACCTGTAGAAGACTGAAGAAGAAGGAAGTAGCCATATCACATGGCTTAGAGCTTGTCATGCATTTACAGTACACAGCTGCTGCCACTTAACATAAGTTCTGAAGTCTTCAGATAAAAAGATGACAGAGCTGAGACAGACAGGTGGCGACATACAATACAGGAAACATGAGTGAAAATCCCAGTAGTTAACGGCACATTTTCATCACTCTGTTTAAAACACACTGAGTCAGATTCTCAGACAAGATAGATCCTCTTTCCATTGATCTGATAGCGATGGCACAGAGAAGTCCTAATGAGCTGCTGCTGATTCTCTTAACGTGGAGAAAGTGGGATAGAGTCAGAATAACTGGCTTTATGCAACCCCTTCCTGGGTGCATCCCTCATATGGGGCCTGCATTGAGGTACTAGAGGCATGTAACTGAAATGCTGTTTGCCACAGCTCCCTAGCTGCCGTGATATCACCTTGGGAGTGATTCCCAGTCAGTGTAAATTAGAGCAACCATGAGGCAGACGTCTATAAAGAGAGTGTAGTATAGCGTATGGTGCATGAAATATTTGTATCTGTCCACATAATGATGGCACCAGGCTAAAACACATTCTCCCATGAATAGGCTTTGTATGTAATCTATGTTTTCAATTTTAATTGAAGCAGAACATGAATTGCTGTTTTGTATTGACATCATTCATTACGCTGTGCCATTTTTCATCTTTTTAGTTAAAAAGAAAAAAGTAAGTGAATTAACATAACTGCCTGGGAAGTTAACAACTTTCATTCCATACCCATCCTGTACTGGATTTGAAGTAATGCCACGAAGGGAGAAGTCCATAGATTAGAGCAGTGTTCTCATACTATGTGGTTTATAAGTGGTTATGACGCATTTCCTGGTCATCTGCCTATGAAATATTTTGAGAAACACACAGTGGGGAACAGGGTGGAGAAGTGACTCCATAAAATGAACTTCTTCTTTCAGAGTTCAGAGTGATAGCCGTGTTAGTCTGTATCAGCAAGAACGACGAGGAGTACTTGTGGCACCTTAGAGACTAACAGATTTATTTGGGCATACGCTTTCGTCCAATGAAGTGGGCTTTAGCCCACGAAAGCGTATGCCCAAATAAATTTGTTAGTCTCTAAGGGGTCACAGGTACTCTTTGTTCTTTTTTCTTCTTACAAAGTGTCTCTGATTTATGAACAACATTGGAGAACTACTAGTTTCATTCTTATTTGAAGAGGCGGATTATCTCACATCTGCCTACGCTGGGTTTCTTATATCTTCCTTTTAGGCATCTGGTACTGGTCACTGCCAGAGACAGGATATCGGACTAGATGGACCTTGGTTCTGATAGCAATTTCTCTGTTCCTATATTATAAATCTTCTGAGCCATGTAGGCCCTTCTGCTGCCACGCTAGAAGAGTCTTACTGGCTGCTAGTTCACTGAACAAGGAGTAAAATTAAGAGTTACTAACATTGATATCAGAGTTCCTGGGCTCATAGGGCATGAGAGAATTGCTGACAAGATGCTCGTGATTCCTGAAGAGGTGGTGGGGTAAAAAGGTTTCCTGCTGATGCATCATTTGCTTCAGCTAATTGTTTTGGAGAAGTGAGGTGTCATTAGGCCGATCAGTCTGGTTTTAAACTGGTTTTAAAAAGTCCTGCTTTTGTAATGTTTGTCTCCCAGCCAGAACTGAGACAAAACCAGAAACAAATTTGTCTGGTATCACATGCTATAATGGATATCACGCTGCTCTGCCCCTGCCAGTGTGACCTCACATACACTGTTCATGCGATGGGAAAGTGGGGTGGCATGCTCTTCAAAATCCGGTGCTCCGGCCGGCATTATCTAGAATGCAAGGTCATGCTGCAAGGGGCATGGTCACACTGACAGAGGTATGCCTATGCCATTCCTGGAAAGTACCTGAATGTCCAATATTCCAGGAATGTGCAAGTGGCCACCTGAGTGAGGTGACATCATCCTTGGGAGATCTGGTTCTAATTGTTGATTACAAGCCTAGAGAAAAGATAGGAGGATGTTCCTGTTTCTGGACCAGAACAATACCATCTAAGGCAGGAGAATGGCGAGAAAAGATAGACACGAGAAATAAAAAGCCCCAGTTCCTAGCTGCAAATGCTCTAGCCTTGGAGATTCCTTACTGTGGAGGGTAAACAGAAGGAAGCTGGGTATCAGGAATGGTCTGAGTTAGATAACTGGGAAGGTGATGAAGTTTTTTGCGTTTGGTGGGCTGCCCTAAGGCTTAGGAAATATTAGAGTTTTGCAATCCTATGGGAAAGTCAGCCTTCTGGTCAGAGAATATTGTGAAGGGGACACAAATGTTGTGAGGATGGTGAGGAGTGTGTTACAAAGCATTTTCATGCCCCCTGATGGCTAGCTGTCGCATGACATTGCAGTCTGAGAAGGCTCACTTCCCAGCCAGGGTGTATTCTGTATTTGAAGCTGTTGGTGGTATGTGGAGTAACAGAGAAAAAGGATAAGTAGGAGGTCTACAAGGACTGCAGTGGTTGGTTGAAAATCACAGGACTGCCACCAAGATTGGCCATTTTGCTGAGTCATTACTAGACCTGTGTGCTGTTTTGTAATGAAACCCAATATCAGGAAAGTATTTAACCAAAAGGCTCCTGTTTTAAGTATTTGTGACCAACATGTTGCAGGTTCACAGAGAGAGTCTCTGAGGTTCATCAACTTTTTGGAGCAAGATGGGGCCTTGATTGGAGTGAGCTGGTGCCTCATTTCCAGTGAGCTTGACTCAGTATGTAGTTGTGGGTGCAGAGCATGGTAGCTTCACCTGAAATCAGGCCAAATTTGGTACTTCGGCTGAACTTCACTTTAAAATTTTGGGTTGATTGTAACTTGAAACTTGAAGTGAAACTCAGGAGATTCAAATCCTTGGGGAGTAAAATCAGAAAATAGTTTTTACAAAGCCTGAAAAACCAAATCCCATTTCTCTCAGATCTAGGATGGTGCCTTGACTCTGTTGAAGACAATGATAAAACACCCTTTAACTTCAGTGGGGCCAGGATTTCCCTGTATTATTACCATAGAGAAATGAGAACCATTTTGGCATGTTCCTTGACTGAAGTTCATGTCTCAAAGAGAGTCCACACTCAGAAGCTGATGTCTTCACACTATGGTGCACAAAAGTAAACAAATCAGAGCAATTAAAATGCTCTAGGTGTTAAGATCTATAATCACAGAAGAACCCTGGAAGGATTTATTCTCCTTTATACTTGCATTGAACAAGCCTTACTTGTACTCTTGAAAGTAAATAATCTACTTCATTTCTAAAACCAAAATTAATTATTAAGCCTTCTGTCCTGAGCTGAGGTTACTGATAAAAGATCTACAGTTCACACTCAATTATTTTCACCTTGACACTACTTTCTGGAACCCAGCCTTCCTTTTCACACCTCCTGCATCTTGGCTTCTGACCTCTGTTCAATCCCTTTTTTATGAATCTTTTAAAGGGAAATGATGTGAAACTATTCTTTCCATAAGTCACGGCAGGTTTTGGAGATAGTGCATTATGGAATAGATAGAGAGCTTAACTGCAACTTCAGCACAGATCAATGGCTCACATTTAAAGCCCTGAACATTAGAGACTAGACCACAAGTACCCAGTTATCCTTTGGCCACAGCCTGGGCATTGTTTTAAAGGAGAAATCAGTCATCACAAGTGGCAGAATTGTTCAGACAACGGATTATTTTAAAGGGTATTTTCTGCATGTTGAGTTCAGCTCTCAGATGGATTATTGAGTTCAAAGTCTATTTTACTGATAGAGAAAAACTGAGAGGCAGTTTGACTGTGGTGGAGGCTGAGGGGGTTGAGAACGGATTGTGATTTCTCTTTGACGATACAGTACTGATTATTTAAAATAAGTCGCTGATAAGCCCTGAATCTCTGTTTAGCTGTTTGATCAAGAAAGGGTAGTTGAAAAATGACTTCTTTTGCTGTGTATTACCGTAGAGGGCCATTAACTCTTTGGCAGAAGTTGTTATGATTTCTTCACACCAAGCACTAGTATATTCAATGTCGCTTTTCTTGCAGATGCCCATTTTTAGACAGTGAAGCTCCTTTTATTGGAGACTTTACATTTACATTAAAACCAGATTATTACTATTTTCTTTTTGTACAATGGAATCATAAAGGTTTCAAAGAAACCTGTTGTGATTAAAAGATGGGTTATTCTTAAGACATGGTCGTATAACATTGACCCAATAAGCAGTATTACATTATAAAGGTGTAAGATTTCATTTATCCGAGTCATTTTGACAAAATGAAATGGATTAAAGGTCATTCTATAAACACCAGATATTGAGTAATGAGATTAAGTGAAAGCATACACATTGGTGGAGAAGTCAGATGATCCCTATTCCACTGACATGATAGGAGGAAGTTAGCATTGTTAACTTGTTACAGAGCATCTGAAGAATTCACAGAGATTGGCTAGGTCCCTAACAGAAGTGCTGGTGGCTTGATGGCTTAGCAGATTGGTAAAGATGGAAACACATCCTTCCACACATATCACCTGCTGAAATCTGGCCTAGATTGTTAGTGAACAAAAGTTGGCACCATCTGACACAGGTTGATGCTGTCATTTAATTTCCCAGTGGACACACAGAGGAAAATACTATCAGCCTGGCTGCTCATCTTAATAGAGAGACCAGTGACTGAATAGAGCTGACCTCTCATTCAGATTAGAATGAAGTACATGGGTGGTGAAACTGTGCAGTGTCCTTACTGCACATGTCATCTAGTACAGAGGACATCAGTAGCTAGGATAGCCAGGTGAACACCTATCATTGGCACTAAATCCATGTTCAAAATGAAAGAGAAACTGTGGCTGGCAAGACTTTGGTTTAAAATTTCACTGAGCAATTTTTTCAGTCACTGAAACCAACCAGGTAAGCAACCATGGTTTGTCAAATCTTATCAGACCCCAAATGACTGTTTTACAAGGTGCAGGGCTCTGAAACTGACAGTGTTTCTGGGTTCTGTTCTCTTTGTACTCTGTGTACTTACTTAACTTACATTAATACTAAGGGTGATACAGGTGAACAAGGGAGGACACAGGCAGAAGATGTACTGAATATTTTAGGAGGCAAAAGGATATTGGAAGTGACATGGCTTCCTGGTTTTAGATTAAGTCTATTTTCCTAATTCAGGTGAATAAGAGAAGCATCAAGTTCTGCTTAGGACTCCACTGACAGGGAAAATATAGAATTCTGACATTTCCTTTTGCTACCAATATAGGTCTTACATTTTTAACTATGAGGCATAAATAACTGTTTCCAAGTATTATGAGAGCACCCAAGACCATAGTTAAGTAAACTCTGGGAATGGTTTTATGCTTGTGGGAATTGCTAAGTTCAGATTCTCATAGGGCTAAGAGTCGGTTAGTGCTGAATGGTTCATCTGCCACACTAGGATTCCCTGCAGCAACCATGCCAGGATATTGTACCAACATAGTAGCCTGAAAAACACTAGATTGAGTCAGTTTCAGAGGAACTTTGTCCAGCTGGTATGTGTCACACTGTGATCACTCCCAGGTAAATGAAATCAATTCACTGAAATGTTTTGTTCAGGCAACATTCAAATCCCCAATTAAAAATTATCCAGCAGTTCTTCATTGACAGCAAATTTACCCGTCGTTCTTTTTAAAAATCACTGCCATTATTTTCCACATTTTGCCTGTCTGTATTTCTGTTGCCTTCGTTGCTGTATATAAAGTAGAGCAATCTTGTCACCAAGGGACCAGGCTCTAGTTCCCTCTCCCTCTACCTACCAGCCTGTCTTAACTGGATGGAACCAAGTGCTTTTCAAGGAGTTTCTTCAGACACTGTGAGAATGGGGAACCACCACTGTGCACACCTGATGAGAAGTTGTAGATCTGGGTGACATCAGCACATTGATAGCACTGTAGCCCATAGCATATGGAATGCCCGCTCCACTGGTTTGGCATATAGTATATGAAAAAATAGAAGTGATAAGATTTAGGCCTGTAAGACTCTTATGGGGGACAAGGAGCAGCTGCCCATCCCATCATGCGATCTGGGATCTATTTGAGAAGAATGAATGCAACTAATTCCATCTACCCAGGCAAGGTCCTGAGCTGGGTCAACAGCCCCTTGAGATAGGATGGGAGTACTTGTGGCACCTTAGAGACTAACACATTTATTTCAGCATAAGCTTTCGTGGGCTACAGCTCACTTCTTCGGATACATAGAACGGAACACACAGACAGGAGATATTTATACATACAGAGAACATGAAAAGGTGGAAGTGTGCATACCAACTGTAAGAGTCCAATCAATTGAGATGAGCTAGCCAGTTGATATGCATACTTCCACCTTTTCATGTTCTCTATATGTATAAATATCTCCTGTCTGTGTGTTCTGTTCTGTGCATCCAAAGAAGTGAGCTGTAGCCCACGAAAGCTTATGCTGAAATAAATGTGTTAGTCTCTAAGGTGCCACAAGTACTCCTGCTCTTTTTGCGGATACTGACTAACATGGCTGCTACTCTGAAACTTGAGATAGGATGGTGTCATGATCTGCTGATAAATCTAATAGTTGCTGTTGAAGTAGGCTGGCCAATATTTCCTTGGTAATATTGTTGAGGAAAAGGATTTTAGAGAGACACTAGCGTTGGCAAGACAGTGAGCGCTGAGTGAATGTTTGTTGAACACTGGCTGTACCAGGCAATGAGTGCAGCTCCTTTGGAGGCACTGAAGTCCTCTGTCAGACACACACAGAAAAGGTGAGCACAGTCAGGCCCTTACTCCCTTAAGGCACATTTGTGCCATTGTTCCATGAGCAGGTATCCCAATAAAGTCAATGGGAGGCTTGTGTGTGGGTGGCGAGTTAATCAATGACAGGCTTAGATTCCTATGATCATCTGTGTAATCTCAAGAGTTTGGACAATACAGTCATCAATTTTTCTTTACCTGTTCTGTGAGTTATGGCCACAAGAACCAAGTCAATAATATTCACTATGTTGTGTCTTTATTTTATTACTTAGTCAAACAAACAAACAACTTTATATCCCCCAAGAAGCTCAAATACACAAGCAGATTATCCAGATGGCTGTGCTGGGGTAATTTGTGTTCTTCCTCATTCCATTACTTCCCTACAATTTGTCTTGGGCACTCGATAGGTCATGCCTGAAATTTAGATGGTATGATCTTTGGGGCAAGGAATGGCCCACTTTGTCTTCTGTGAAGTGCCTAGCACCATTTTTGGCACTATAAAATAAATATATAATAATAATTAATAAATTGTATATATCACCCGCACTCCACAGTCTTTAAGAATTAGTATAAAACCCCTACCATTTTACTGAAAAATAAGGATAAGCTTATTTACTGCTTATATAGTGGATAAATAAGGGTTGACTAGAGTTATTAGATTTTGCTTTCCTCATTGCAGGTTAATAAGTGCTGTTGCTGTTAATATGAGTTACATATATACTGCATCCAATGAAGTGAGCTGTAGCCCACGAAAGCTTATGCTGAAATAAATTTGTTAGTCTCTAAGGTGCCACAAGTACTCCTGTTCTTTTTGCTGATATATATGGAAGGTAGGATAGATCCCATTGTGATCTACTACCTTTATTTCATCTCATTCTAAATCTCGGGGATTGCAGTAAGAGGAACTGATGATGACTATACGGCATGAAGTTACAAACTGACTTATATTTCTGCTCTTAAGTTTTGGAGAGCTGAATCTGAATTTTAAATTCTAAATATGTGTGATAAAAAAATAAGTTCAAATAGTTTTAAACCCCTTGCCATATAAATGTTTATTTTGGAAACAGATTTATCTTGTCAGCAACTATTGACAGCCAAAATTGGGATGGCCGGGGGAGGAAGTATAAAGAGAGAGCGAAAGGGTACAATGTTTTTTAACCTATCATTTGTGGTAGCTGAAGAATGTGAATGTCCCGTGAAAAGCAATGTCTCAGTGTCAGTCAGACACCGCAGAATCCCGGAGTTCAGCTAGTAGTTTTGTGTTTGTGGTCATAAGCACTAGAAACTGTTGCATAGTGCTATGCACGTGTGGAAGAAGGAGATGGCACGTGTCCATCGCTGTATAGGGAACTGACACAGTGCATCTACTGATGCTAAATCTTTCCAAAGGGGGTGGCATTCAAGCAACGATCATCCTTCCCCCTTTTGCATCAGCTAGTGGAATCGAATCAGCACAAGAGGAATACATACTGCACGCTGTAAATAGTTGCTGTAGCTTTTACTCCAAGATGTGCTCTGCTAGGCTGCACAGAGAATTTCTGGCTGAGTAAACCAGGTCTCTAGGGATATGTGCAACTGCTCTCAGTGTAGGCTCTTATTTGAAAGGTAAATATATGCCTTAGTATTTCTTTAATAAAATACCAAATTCTACAGAAACTGATGTGCCATCAGTACTCCATGTTGTGATGAATCTGCATAGATACCTAGTGTAGCATCTATGTTTTTATCACTGTAATTCATTGCAAGCTCCTGTCTGATTTTCTGATGTCTTTTTCAGCCTTTTGATTCACATCTACTTACTTTATTGACAAACCAGCTTTTTACTCTTGTTATCTCTGCAGAGTCGGCATAGCTACAGAAAAATGAGCTTGATACCATTCCACCTTGTTCAGCAGCAATCAAATTGCCAGTGAAATTCTTGTTGCAGAATCTTTATTACTGGTGATGCTGTGAAAGCCAGAAAAGAACCCAGCCTGATTTTCAGATCACAGGTTGACTTTTCAATAGAATGTCAGCAAAGATCAAATCCTCTGTGAATATGGAGTTTTGGGGGTACCACTCACTGAAACACAGGTCAATGAGATTTTCCTGTTGGGCCAGTGTGAGTGGTTATATCCCCTATAGGTTAACACCACTGAACCTCCTGACTTTCCCCGATAGCCAGTAATGCCTTGAAATATGAGTAGAGCACTTACAGTGGGCTGGTACTTCGCTACTCCATAAACCTGAGCAGTCTATGGCAGACCTCATTTTGAGAGTCCAATCCAAAGCCCACTGAAGTTAATAATGGCTATCTTTTCACTGACTTCAGTCCTTCCTTAGTGCAGATTAGTGAATTTCTACTGTACAGGACTGCAGGATATTATTTTTAGGCAACAGCTTCTCAGAGTATAACCAAACTCTTTACAATCATCAGCTAAGAAAGTTAAGAAAAAATATTTTCTTGAGTGGACTAAAGACTATGATAAAGATATTTAAAGTGAAGACAAAGCCTGAAATAAAGCCACTGGGTAAATTATATTTAATGGAGAACTCATTGGAATAGAAAAGCTCAAGATCTAAAGTTCAGAAGGTCATAAGAAAAGAGGAAAATAATATATTGGCATAACTTTTGCTCTGATATTTAATTAAATACTGTGTCTTCTCAGGCATGGCACAAAGCCAAGAATATGTCAGAGATCAGAGAATTTAAATTAATATTATCTATTAACAAGAAAGATGTCAGGTGTTCTAGTCAGTAGGGATCTGATAAACGGAGACACCTTTTCTCATCTGAATAGAAATTAATCACTTTTAGATGCTATGCAGAGATATTTTCAATCTGTTGGGATTAACACTTGGAAAACATGTTCATTAGACTTGCATACAGATAGCATATTTCTAAGCTGTAAACCTGCAGTACAATTCTCTCCAGTAAACCCTTCGCTTAGAATGGAGCAGAGTTGTTGAATTAGAGGAGTGTAGTTTAGTGACCTGGGTACAAAAGCAAGAGCCAGAAGCTCCTGAGGTTTAATCTTGGCAGTGACTAATTTTGTGGGCTTGGGAAAGTCACTTAACCTTTCAATCTGTAAAATGGGAATAATAGTCCTGAAGGGAGGCTGAAATTGAATGAATAAACGAATAGCTGACTGTGCAGTGCTTTGAAGATGTAACACTAAGAATTGAAGATGGTGAAGTTGGCAAACTGCCCAAAAGCTAGGAGGTTGTTGTTCAATTATACGTGACTGCCTTTCCTGGATCCTTCAAATTAACAATGCTTCTTATTCATATGAAATTTGAAAGGTCCCTTTGAAGTGAAATGGGAGTGTTAAGTAAGGAACTAAACCAAAATATGATAAAGTGCTGTTGTGCACAAAAGTATTATTTTACAGATTGAAAATAACACTGGCTTCGCTTCTAGAACTTGCTATATTCAATTTTGCATCAGTTCTATTACACTGCAGCCAGAATGGTTAGCTGTGTGTTATGTACCACTGTCCAGAAAGCAGGTAATTCCTAGATTTCCAATAATGTAAAGCATTCATTTGCAGGTTGAATGAGAGGTAAAATATCAGTTAATAAAATCCTGTTGTTCTGATTAGTGTCTTGCCTTTTTCCTCTCATTTGAATTCTGGAACAATCTTAGTGGCTGCTTTCCTTTTATAAATGCAAGAAGTACAAACCAATGCTTTATGCATTTTGAATGCTTCTTGGAGTCTCAGGTAGCAAATCATATAAATCACTAATCTCTGACTATAATGTCAATTTGTGACATTAGCTTCTAATATAAAACAGCTGAATCAGGGGAAAAACAAGGTGATAGCCATAGCCAGGATGGTGTGATTTTAAAGTCTGACCGCTTGTGACCTTCTAGGGCTGGAAGCACTTTGGTGGACTAGTAAAAATGTCTTCAGGGTTAGTAAACATTTCCAACCACTGATCATTGATTAGAAAGAAACATGTTTGATGCCTGCTGTTACTGAAAATGACTTATTTCGTGTCTTTCAACTCAAAGAATTTAATTGTGCTTTGCACAATAAGGAGCTGTTTTTTTTAAAAAAAAATTCATTGCTGTTTTAAAGATGATTATGTCTGAAAATAATTATTGATAGACTTTAGAAAACAAATAGAAACAGACAAAAGATCAGCACCATAAACTATAATAAATTTGCTAATTAAAGTCCTCTAAGTGTCTTGGTTTAGTTTCAGAAGACTAAAAATATTAAAAATGGCAGCTAGGAAAAGCTTGTATTAACATATAATGCCTGATTATTAAATAACTGCAAGGCAGCCAAAGAATAAAAGCTCTGCTCTTGAGAATTAGACTAAACATAGCCAAGCTATATCTCCATTGAAGAACTCCCAAGAAGAGAGGGAATAAACTGTTCAAACTAATGTGGAAAAAAGCCTTGTGATGTTATTATTCTGACCCTTTCCAAGATTCAAACTGTTCATTTTCAGGAAGAATTGAATTGGATACAATCTAATTTGTACTAGTTGTCATTCTGATTTGTAAATTACCTGCTTTATTTGTAAAACTGGCCTCCAATTTTGTGCCTGCTATTTTGCTTCTTCAGTCATACACCTCTACCCCGCTATAACGTGACCCGATATAACACGAATTCGGATATAACACGGTAAAGCAGTGCTCTGGGGGGAGCGGGGCTGCGCACTTTGGTGGATCAAAGCAAGTTTGATATAATGTGGTTTCACCTATAACGCATTAAGATTTTTTGGTTCCCGAGGACAGCGTTATGTTGAGGTAGAGATGTAGTTGAAAATGGTAATATTTGGTCATTTAGCTATGTGATCGTACATTGTTAACATTTTTTCTTGTAATTAATTGTAGACATAAGTGTAGGCACAACATTGGAGGCCAGTTTTAAAACTCAGTCTCTACAGTATCTCTAGATTTATAGCTGACCACTACTTCGACTGCCTGTGAACTGCACCTATGACTTTAGAAGTGGCAAGGGCAACTGTTAAGCAGTGCACGGTGGGACAGATTCTTATTTATATTAAGGCCCCTTTACATTGCTCCGGTAAGATAAGGGGACATTAGCGTGAGTTGATGTGGGTGTACATTACTTTTAAATTTTTAATTACTTTTATTCTTATTTTAAGTCCCTATTGTCAGAGTTACATAAAAGGGGCCTACTGTAAATGTGACAGCACTCAGTCACACTCTGTAAAGAGCACACAAAAAATAGTGATACAGTGAATATATCCCAATTATTAGTTAACATCTTGCTGTTCAAAGTAGTTTATTTTATACATTTATTTTATTTTTCGTTTTATAAAAATATGCCCTTCATAACATCTTAGGACACAATGTGTTCCTACTTCCATGAGGATTTCCTCTAGTTCAGCTATATCTGTGAGATCTCTGGCCATGGCTACACTGGCACTTTACAGCACTGCAACTTTCTTGCTCAGGGATGTGAAAAAAACACACCCCTGAGCACTGCAAGATACAGCACTGTAAAATGTCAGTGTAAACAGAGCTGCAGCGCAGCTCCCAGCGCTGCAAGCTAAACCCCATGAGGATGTGGAGTACGTGCAGCGCTGGGAGAGCTCCCGCGACAGCGCTTTGAAGTTTCGAGTGTAGCCATACCCTGAGTTTCTTTACAGTCAGTTGGTGGGGATATGTATTCTGCATGGTTCATAGCCTTATAGATGATTTCCATTAACACTAGAGGAGGCTGCATGACTAAGCCTCTGCACATCATGTGGAAACATACCCTTAACTCCTTGCATCTGTCTACGTTAGTGCCTTTCACAACATACTGGTAGCAGCTCCAATTAGCAGCTATTTAACTACAATTAAGCAATTCCCTAGGTAATAGTATACTACACACAGAGACAGACAGTTCTAACGAAGAAACATTGAAGTTTCAAATACTTAATTCCTTGACACTCTACTGGCCAGTTTCAGAGCTAGTGTAAACAGGTGGAACTCTGTTGATGTCAGTGGAACTGTACCTCCTTATACTAGCTCTGCATAAAACCCCTTGTCTTGGTATATCTTTGTTCTTTAATTAAAAGAGCATGGTCAAGTGTCAGAAGCTACAAATATGCCCTCTTTTCCATCACCCAAAACACATTTACTTTCCAAATATCCTGCTGATGTGGAAGAGACCCTCAGCCACTGAACAAGGTTCAAATCAGAGCAAATAGGTGAAGAAGTCAGAATGCTCTGGGTTTTCTGTGCTAACACTGTAGGCTTGCTTGTGACCAAGCACCTAGATATGGAATGTGCAGCTTGTGTTAGTTTACAGGGAGGTGGGGATAAGCAAGTGCACACTCACACCTGTTGCACCTGCAAGCCTTCATTATCGATACAGAAAACCCCAAATTCAAGGTACGGCCTATTTAGGTCACCTGATCTGACAGCTGTGTTGTTAAAACCATTGCTGCCCTTGATTTGGAAGCTGAGAAGGACTTTGTTATGAAAGAAACATGCCCTCCATTGCACTTTTCAGTACCATTCTGTTGCATTAGCTTTAGAATGGGCAGTCCCATTCAGACAAAACAGGAATGCCCCCAAAATAGAGCCCCAAACTTCAGATCCCCTTCCATTGAGTCCTAACTCCCTCTCTACTGTCCATTTTCATCCTGATCCAGTTCCTGATTCCTCTCCTGTCACCAAGTTAAAAACATTTTAAGGCATTTTCGTTTTTGTGCCCCAGAGTGCACTGTGTACCTAGAGCCTTTGAAATTTCCTGCTATGGGTGGGTTTTTAGAAGAGGTGTTCAGCACACTCTGCCCTTGGGAAGCTAGCAGCAAGGTGACTGGAGCCAAGCACAGAGACCCAAGACTGGCTGAGTTCTCATCTATAAAGGTCTGTGTGTGTGAAGCAATAACAGTGAAAATGATGCAGGGGACATGGGTGGAACAGAAGTAGGTGTTTGTGGGCCAAAGTTTGAGTAATAGAATTGGGAATAAAGTCAGAAGCAGGAGGATCACATGGACCCGGTAAGGAGAGATGAGTTACATGTGTTAGAGAGGTTTAAATAGACAAACCTAGCTTTGAATACTAACACCAACCAATGCTCTAAGGTGTCTGAGATTTATTCATCAGTATGTATCATAACATCTTGACTGTGTAAGGGAGTCAAAACACAAATGGCATGAAAATATACAGGGGCTTGAATAATTGTAAGTTACTGCCAATTAATCCCATGGATATATAAAATTAAGAGAGTGTCTTTATCATTTAGCAAGAATATTTTGATTATGAAATGAAAAGATATTGGGACCTCATTTTCCATTGTCCTACACCTTGTGTTGACATTTACATCAGTGCAAAGTGAATCCAAAGTGGGTGTAGCATACTTCCAAATCAGACTAGTATGTGGTTTGCACCTACTTTGCATTCACTTTGCGTTGGTGTAAATTCCCTACATGAGGTGCAGGGCATTGGAGAATCAGGCCTGGTACATGGGAGCTTTTGATGAGAATAGTTCTGTAAAAGAAGGAGTAGCCTGTACAGAATGAGTTTGGTGGATTTAGTTCAGGTCCCAGAGGATAACTGACCCCATTACAATATTTATCGGCTAAAACTGTCTCTAATTTTGCCTCCTCCCAGCACAGAGGACCTAAGAACCCACCACTTCTCCTTGACTCCAGCAAATATTATCGGTGCTCAACTGCTTCCTGGAGCTCTCTCACTTTGCAAGATCAGGCTGTCACTGACCTGGAAAACCAAATTACTTTTAGAGATGGCTCCTCCAGTGAGTGTCAGAGGTTTATGTGGGGAAGTTTGCATTCAACAGTTGCACAGGCGAGGACTCTTGTGGTATCTGTACTTTTTCTCGGTAAATAGGGGGATGTCAATCTGCAGGGTTCTCAAACAGCCCTTACATCAGCACTAAATGTGCCTGAAAATATTTAAAAGATTAAAAACATTGCAAAAGAAGGAAGAAGTGTTGCATTTGGAAGGAATTTCAGCCAGAGGTTGGTGGAGCACAGGGTAGGATTTTAAGACAGTTCCTAATTATTATTATGATTAATGATATTTTTGCAGCAGGCAGCAAGATAACTGCAATGCCTTTCTGTGTATATGAGAGTGCCTTCTAAATACTGAGTGGTAATCTACCATTCATAATGAAACAACTTACAGATCATGTAGTTGGGATTTCATCTTGACATAATAAATGAGGGTTTCACATTTTAGTTACAAAAAGTATTATGTGAGCTTTCTCTCAAACTAAGAGAAAATAGTTTAAAATTCCTCCAAGATTCAAGTATCAGAATGTTCGATACTGCTCTTAACAGGTCTGAATACGGCATATTCCCCACAGATGATTGTAAATTTCCCAGCAGTTTTATAGAATAAGATGTCTGTCTGACTATGGAACAGGCATAACAAACAATATTTTTGTTATATCAGTGTGTAATTAGATATTGCATGTCGTGGATTCTGGCTGCCAGATTTATGATTCATCCAGTGGTTTCCTAGAAGATTAACCAAATTATCCTATGCATTGGGAAAATGCTGTAAAGCTTTGCATTCCCCTCCCATTGCAGCTTTTCCATCGGAAATATGTTTCACATTGAGATGAGAATTTTTCACCATTAAAATATATCGGCATGTCAGTGAAGTGGGGAAATAATCAGGCAAAATCAGATCAATCAAAATTAGTCAAAGGAATAAAAATGGAATTTACTAATTGAATTCTAGCTTATCTGTTCAGCTGGAAGTGACAGAGGAGGAGAAAGACCTGGATGAATTGATCGATCACAGGATGACTATGAACTGCCAATGTGATGTGGCCGTGAAAATGGCTAATGTAATCCTAGGATGCATCAGGCAAGGTATTTCCAGTGGAGATGGGAGAATGCTAGTGCCATTATACAAGGCAATGGTGAGACCTCCTCTGGAATACTGTGTGCAGTTCTGGTCTCCCATGTTTAAGAAAGATGAATTCAGACTGGAACAGGTGCAGAGAAGAGTTACTAGGATGATCAGAGAAATGGAGAACTTCCTTGACAAGAGACTTAAGTAGCTTGGCTTGTTTAGCCTAATAAAACAAAGGCTGAGGGGAGATATGATTGCTCTCTGTAAATAGATCAGCAGGACAAGCACCAGGAAGGGAGAGGAGCTATTTAAGTTAAGGGGCAATGTTGATACAAGAACAAATGAATATAAACTGGCCATCAACAAGTTTAGGTTTGAAATTAGATGGAGGTTTTTAACTATCAGAGGAGCGAAGTTCTGGATCAGCCTTCCCAGGGAAGTAGTGGGGACAAAAAACCCAATTGTTTTAGAGACTGAATTTGATAAATTTACTGAGGAGATGATATGATGAGGTTGCCTACAATGGAATATGGCCCATCTGCGACTGCTGTTAGAAGTTATTTCCAATGGCTGGAGATGAATCACTAGATGGAAAGGGTTCCGAGTTGCTACTACAGATAATTCTTTCCCAGGTGTCTGGCTGGTGGGTCTTGCCTTGCTAACGTGGTCTAACTCGGGTTCTCAAACTGGGGGTCAGGACTCCTGAGGGGGTCGTGAGGTTATTACAGGGCGGTTGCTAGCTGTCAGCCTCTACCCCAAACCCCACTTTGCCTCCAGCATTTATAATAGTGTTAAATATATTAAAAAGTGTTTTTTCATTTATAAGTGGGGTCTCACTCAGAGGCTTGGTATGTGAAAGGGGTCACCAGTACAAAAGTCTGACACTGGTCTAACTGATCATCGTATTTGTGGTTGGGAAGGAATTTTCCCCCAGGTCAGATTGGCAGAGTCCCTGGGTTTTTTTTGCCTTCCTCTGCAGTATGGGGCATGGATTGCTTGCTGGTTTGAACTGGAGTAAATGGTGGAGTCTCTGTAACTTGACGTCGTTAAATAAAAGTGTGAGGACTTCAGTAACGCAGTCAGAGTTATGGGCCTATTATAGGAGTGGGTGGGTGAGGTTCTGTGGCCAATATGAAGGGAGGTCAGACTAGATGATCATGATGGTTTCTTCTAAAACTAAAGTCTTTGACAAATAATAATAATAAATAATCATACTGGAATCAAATGAAAATTGATCTTTTCTTTTCAATTCTTCCATGTCATTCTTGTCTCTCTCAGCTCCTTCTGCTCATTTAATACTGGCCACCTTTCTGCTCTTTCATGGTCTTTCCCCATGGGTACAAGAGCCTTCCCTTCTGCAGCTTCTCCTGCTCTGAGCAGCCTTTCTGTATCTTTACCTTATCAAACCAGCTAGACAACCCTAGCTTTGTTTGCCAGAGCACAAGGATCAAAGAATTTGACAGCCCCTTGTGCAGGTGCCCACTAAGGAAAGCCCTGTTTCCTCCTTGTGTACCATAGAGGGGAAGTCACTGTCCAGCCCATAACCTATAAAACAGTAAAAACCCACTAGACTAAATGCAGTTATAACCCAAAACTGTCCTTGAAAATGAGCACAGAGACTTAGGGCCAGATTGTTTCAGTCTACTGGCCTGGGGAACTTTTGAGAGAAGAGAGAGTCTGTACGGAAGAGCTGAACTGTAGTTTAAGTGAAGCAAAAGCCAGTTTCTAGCTCAGATATTAAAATCTGAGCTAGATATTTTAAGGAATAGTATTCCTTTGGAGGAAGTATTTAAACAAAGAGCTGGGAGAAAGCTGACAGGTGCTGAGGAGCCCTCAAGTTGAACAGCCATCTGCTAGGAGTTTTTGCCATACATAGATATTACTCTGTATTAGAGCTGAACTGGAGGATGGATAGGTTGAGATCACAGAAGTAAATTCCAGGCAAGTGAAAGTGTGTTAGATTAGGAAGTTAAATAAATGAAAACAGGGCTGCGACTCAACTATAATAAAAGTTCATAAACCAACATGAGAACCTCCAAAGCAATAATTGGTGACCTATAGGGAAACATTCTACATGATAGGAATAGAGGAATGACATAATAGACATTTCTGAAGCATGGTAGAATGATAAATCAATACTCTGAACCTGGCTATAGTAACCATACAGGAAGGATAGATTAAAACATGCACTAGACTTAACAGATTCTGCAGAATCTAACAGAAAATAAACAATCTGTGCGGGAAAGCCCATATAGTAGATTTATACTGATACAAAATCCAGTGTGTAAAAATGAAACTATAAAGCAGCATTTGACTACTAGCTTCCAGAACAGGAAAACAATAATATTGAGGGAGATCAAAGAGGCAATTAAGTCTAATAAACCAGTGATAATGAGTGACTTCATCTACCCATGAACAAAATGGTCAAATGTAACAGTGGGACAAGGTTCGGATTGCTTCTTGGACAGGTGGTTCTAAATCACACGTGAAGAGAGGCTATTTTCATCTTACTCAAGTGTAATACACAGGAGCTGATTGAAGAAAAGATTATAATTCAATCTTTAAGTGATAGGAATTCGGCTTTAATTCAGTTCAATATCTTCAGGAGAGACTTTCTTTCAGACCTATGGTTAAATTGTCTGCTGACATAACCCCATTGAAGTCAATGGCATTGAAATTAATGGAGTTACACCAGCAGAGAATTAGGCCAGGCCTAGTGCCAGTATAGTAATGTTGGATGTGTGATTTTGTTCATGGCATTTCTATATCAACAAAAGTTCTATTGTAGATGCAGTTATACTAGCATAAAACTCCTTTGCCATATAGCCCATTGTGCTCAGAGAACTGGCATACAGTATACCAGCAAAAGCACTTTTTGCTACTACTGCATCTACACTAATAGGTTTGGCAACAATAGCTACATAGGCAAACCTTTTCTAGTGTAGACCAGGCTTTGGGCTCCTACTCTTTTTGAGTAATAAAGATGAGGACTGTGTGTGATTGAGATGTTAAAAGAGAAAGTGCTGATGAGACCTGATTATATTAGAGAGCAACAAGTTATTAGGAGTGAGTGGTATATACTCAAAACTTCTGCAGGAGTTTAAGAATGAAGTGGCTTACAACTTCTGCTAACAAAAATATGTACTCTCTCATTAGAATCAGCTACAGAGGAGAGGAAGGGAACAAATGTCCACTGCAAGATTTTTTATACTTTCCTTTTTGCACCTTACGTTTGGACCTGGCTAGCCAGAGATAGGCACCTGGACTGGAGGGACCACTGGTCTGATCCACTATTGGAGTTCCCCTGTTGTGCCTCCCTCTTGCACAAGTGCTCTAGCCAGGAATGTCTCAGAGAACCATCTTTAGGTACATCTGCATGGGGATGAAATCCCTGTGGTACGTCCATGGCTGGTCCGGGTTAGCTTACTCAGGCTCGGAGAGCTTAAGCTGCAGAGCTAAAAATTGCTGTGTAGACATTGGGGTTTGGGCTGGAGCCCGAGCTCTGGGGCCCTCTGTCATTGCAGGGTCCCAGAGCCTGGGCTCCAGCCCAAGCCTTGAATGTCTACACCACTGTTAAACAGCCCCTCAGCCCGAGACCCTTGAGCCCGAGTCAGCTGGCATGGGCCAGCTGTGGGTTTTTAATTGCAGTGTAGACATACCCTTTGTAGTCCCCTGGAGATAGGCCTGGTGCCGTTGCAATTCCTGGTTAAGACACTGCTCCCTGCTAGCACACCCTGGGGCACAAGTCACTCTGGCTCACGAGTCATGTACAGGCAGAGGAAAGCCTGAGTCCCCTTCCTCACTGTAGGGCACATTTAACCAGTTGGCTATTCTCCCAAGAGATGGTTCAGGGAGCATGCTCCACCTGCACTTCAGTGAACAACTAGAAGGCATTGTGTCTTCCTGAGCCGTAAAACATTCCGTAGCTTCCCTCTCTGTGGTCCTGTGCTGGGAGGTTCAATCAGGCCCTTAATGAGAGTTTATACAATTGTACTGGAGAAATGGAATTTTCAATGGAGAGTCATATCTGTTGGCTCTCCATCTCTTAGTCGTGGTGGGACAGAGGCTGAGTCAGGTGTTAGAGGACATGTAATTATTGCATAGCTGATCCAGGCCCTGTGCAATTCTTTGAGCTCTTAGGTGGGCTTTAGCTACCAAACCTATGACAGCTGTAATCATAGCTGATCTTTTCAGTGGAATAATATCAATATATAATAGAAATTCACAGAGCTGACCTGATAATGGGGATGGAAATGTTGTACCTATGTAAAAGCCTAGATAATCTAGGAATTGCTATCAAGAGGACAGGCAGGTGGTTTGGACTATATACCAGAAGGGAATAAATAGAAATGAAAAGTCTGATGTGATTGTGAATTATTGTTTTAAGGAAAATGACGGAGCTTTCAGCTCTCTTCAAGCAAAATTATCCTCAGTTATCAATACATTCAACATTCAAACAGTGCTGGCAGATAGTAGTAGAAAAAGTTAGTTCCTATGTATGGTAAACTTATTAGTGTGCAGGATTTGTGTTGACATAGAAAGTAGCATGTGGTGTTATGGACATTGTGGATTTAATGCATATTGATGTAGGATAAACAAACACTTCAATGTTATATGTAAGCATTGTAAAGTCCTGTAGACATTACAACACTGTGTAATTATGTGATCAGTCTGAAAATGAAAGGGAAACTTCTAAAAATCATTTTTCAGTCCACAGGAGGTAAGAAAGCCAACAATGTTACAAGATATAGTCATGATTCTTGCCCATATGAAATACTAAAGCTGGAATCTAAAGCTGTCCTTCATTCTACTGGAAATTAAGGAAAAGAACTGATAGGACATCATCACAACTAATCTGCTTCCTTCCTCCTCGGGTCATAATTTCGTGTTATTACCCAGCTATTTGCTCAGTGAAGATGCCCACACTCATTCACATACACATTGTAAGGTAAATTCTACTGAAAAAACTGATTTCTCAAGGAGAATAAGAGCACTGGCATTCTAAGGAGTGAAAGTAAAATTTCTCATGGGCACAGATAGAAAGGTTCTTCCAAATGTCCAGGACGGTGCAGAAAATGCAAGAGAGGTCCAGGGTAGGAGTAGGGGAAGTGTAAGAAGTATAAAAAATCCCAAGTAACAGAGCCCACCAGTGCTGTACCCTGGTAGCTCTTTGATTTGTGCTCATCACCCCTACATGTACTTTACAGTTAGTGTAAACACCAACAATCCTGTGCAGAGATGCCAGCATCAGACTGAAAGTATGAGAGTAGTGAGTCTCCGGAATACTCATGACAACTATAATGAGGGCTGTTAACTTTAGCTGGACATCCTCTCAAAAGCCTTTTTAAAAGGAGTCAATATTAGCAAATGCTGTGTCTAACTTTTTTTTCAGGTACTCACTACTTCAACCTCTTCCCCCTATAGTTTTGTGAATGATCTATACCCTATGACAGGAGAATGTTTGCCTATGGGTGGTATTTTGTATGGTATAAGTTTCAGTCAGTTTAGGACTTCTGAGCAGATTGTGGTATGAGAAGTGTCACTGTTACAGTTAGCTGCTCCTCTCCCCCTCCCCCTTTTGATAGGCCTTGTGTAAACACACACAAAGATGTGATCCCTGCCTGGAAGAACTTGCAAACTAATTTAAATTTTAAAAAATCACCTATAAAGTTAACAACCCCCATTTCCGATTTATTGAAATACGAATAACTGTAAAAATGTGGGTTCTTCCATAAAGGAAACCATCTTGGCCTGTCCGTTATGTTTTTAATGTTATTCCAAATTGTAAAATGTGTGCCAGCCCATCTGGTGACATCTTTTAAACAAATCTATACAACCATCTCTCTTATACGTAATTCTTCCAGAGCTTTCAGGCATGTGAGGATTATCTTACAGTTTCAGATATATGCAGCTGAAATTCATAATATATAATATACAGTGAGTCACTACTTGAATGTCTGATGATTATGTGCTCTCTGCAGGAAAGATTTCAAGTGAAGAATCCTCCACATACATATATCCAGAAATTAAAGGGCTATCTCGATCCAGCAGTAACCAGGAAGGTAAGAAGTATTCTGTGTCCTTTAGTGTGCTCTCACTTCTGCACTAATAGGCAGAATTATTCTTGATTTGAGTTCCTCCCTGTGTGTGAAAGGCCTTGTAAAAATCTTGAAGTCCATGTCTTTACTCCAGCGGCACAGCTATGCCATTGTAGCTGTGCTGCCGTAGTGCAGACACGTCTTACATTGTTGGAACGGATTTTTCCACTGATGTAGGCAGTCCTCCTCACTAACAAGTGATAGTTAGGGCCACGGAAAAATTGACCTGGCTGTGTCTACAGTGTAGGTTAGGTCGACCTAACTGTGTTGTACAGGGCTTGATATTTTTCATGGCCGTGAGTGATGTAGCCATGTCGGCCTAAGTTTTAGGTGTAGACCAAGCTTACAAAAGTCTCCCAGATTCCAGTCCTCACAACACAGACAGAATCAAAGAGAAATTGTTAGGGCATTGTAGTTTTCACAGTTCAGTAGGCAGAGAGCTAAATAGGTGTTACAAATACAAGAAACATTTGGCATAAGGAAAGATGGATTTAATGACGTGTGGATGCAGCAAATAGCCCAGGTTATTAATGGATTACAGAACCTTGTACCTCGTGGTTTCTACTTCAATTCCAGCCATTGCTGGTGGAAAATGAAAGCTATTACCATCTGATAGCTCTTTTCTCAGCTATGTGAAAGGAATGTTGTGTTCTCAGTGCAGTTCTAGCGGCTGTTCGTCCGCATAACAAAAACTACTACCTTTGGCACTAGTTGACCCTTTCTTGACAATCTCATCAAAGAGGTCAAGAGGTGAATGGAATGGAGGGTAAACAGCAGACCTGAAATGAACTCGAGACCTAGATAGATATGTCTACACTGTTAACACTGCAGTGGCATAGCAGTAGTGCTGCAGTTATGCTGCTGTCATGTGGACGCTTGCTACAGTGACAGAAGGGGTTTTTCTGTCATTTTACTTAATCCACCTCCTCGAATAGCTAGGTTGTCAGAAGAATTCGTCCATCAGTCTAGTGGCATCTACACCTGGGCATACGTTAACTTAACTGCATCTCTCAGGGATGTGAAGTTTTATGTGTAGACCAGCCCTGTGTTTGAGATGGACTACCAGTGTTTGGCTAAAAAAGCCCACCAACGATCAGCCCTTGATCCTCTTTTTGTAGAGAACTGTTCCCACCTCTTTTACAGCTGGGTAGGGTAATGAACCACCTGCCTCAGTTTGTCAGCAGAGGTCCCGTATTCCTGCTAACAGAAGGAGTGTTTTAGGTGAACACTGTTACTTAGTCCTATCCTGATCTTTCTGGGGTCAAGATGGAGGTACATTGGCAACTCAGCTGGGGAAGTTTGCATAGCTGTTGTCCTGGCTATCCTGTGGATAAAAAGAGTCTCTGAGGTTTTGAAGATGGTAGTACATTCACAAGGAGCCTCATCCCATTTGCTTTCAAATACATTTCAAATCACTGGTATTTATTTACCTCAGCTGTTTGCTCATATTCTTTGTTGATGTTTTTAACAGCTTTTTTCTTTCTGTAAAAAAGAAGGTAACCAGAGCATAGCTCCTCTCAATGACTGGTTCTCCTTCTTCCAGCTTAAACAATCACTGCTTTGTGTTGCAACACAATTAGCTTAATTGGTGTCTTGTGGTAAAATACATATTCTGCCACAATTGCCAAGCCCAGGACCAACCACATACTGCAGTTGAGGTGGGCCTATGTTATTGAAGAAATACAATGGGGCATACACTAGGTATCATTTTTTCCTGTTGGCCTTCATTAGCTCATGTTTTCAAGGCTGCAATAAAAGTATATTCTGACACAGTGCCTCCCTTGTTGTGGGAAGTGACGAGAAGGAAATGCCATTCTTGACTTTAAATTTGTCTGCAGCTGATTATAGTAAAACGAGAAAAGAAAAAAAATAAACCAAATGATAAACAGGGGCTTTGTTTTTTCCTGGAGGATTTTTCAGATTCATGTAGTGTTTGGTCTGCTCTGTGGCCAGTCCATGGGCACATTAAACCTTTTTTGTCCTAGTGCAATTGTCAGACTCCCCCCATTATGACAAAATCAGTGTTACCTAAAAATAACTTAATCAAGTTTGTCTCTTTTGTTTTATTTTATATAACTAGTCAGTCCAGACTGCAAAGGGGAAAGATTTACAATTGGGCTCCCTGGACTGATGGTTGAGGGACTATTCATATTACCATAATTATTGCTATAATTAAGGTTGTGTCAGCATTTTCGATCCTAAATGCTTGTCTGGTCAGGAGGAGGTAGTTCCAAACACTGCTGTATAATATTCATTTGGGGTTGTAGCTGGGTATGCAAAGTCTCCTCCTGGAAAAATAGCTATTTTTCCATGTGAGCTGCATTTTCAGACACTTAGGATAGTCATGTTTAAATTACATATTGCTAAACAAATCACAGTCTGGTGGCTTCTTATAAATCTTATAAATTACAGAACACTTAATTTTCCCTGCTCCAGGTTGCAAACAGCAACACTGTTGGGGGATAATGAGCATGCAAGAGGCAGTTGTGGAACATTCTTCCCACCTCTCTCTCTCCCCGGTCCCAGCTTTCCCATCACCACTGCAACATTAGACTAAGGGTAGAGTCGGCTTGAATTTCTTGGGTTCATGCATTCCCGCTCTTGTTGCCACTGGTGGAACTGCACTGATGGGAGATATTCAGAATAAAGCAAGATTATTAGAGTGTTCTGTACTGTATTGCAACCCAGTAGTTCACTGATATTTGCATTTGATCTGAGCCTCATTCCAGCCTCTAGTTTTGCACCTACAAATAATCACAGCACACAGATGGTAGTACTGAGATATCTGGTTATTTGTTTGCACTTACAAATCAGATAGTTAGATTTAAATGCCAACAACTCTTATGCTGTGGAGACAAGATTGCAGGTGCAAAATTATTGGCCATTGCTGAAAATCAAGTCCCTATGCTGGAACTGTCTGTGAAATATTTGGTGCTAAAATAGAAATTATATTGTAAAGAAATATATATACCTTTACAGAATTTTAATTCTCCTTTTCCCTTCCACACTTTCAAATGCTGAAACTACTAATTGAAAGCAGGAGTTATCTTTCCAAGTGTCTTTTAGTTGCTGTTCTAATTAACAGACTTTCATTTCTTAGGATTTGGAAATGTTTTCACTATAGTTTAATATTTAACACATTCTGTCTCCTATGGGATTTTGGCATTTTTTGATAGCGTCATATGTGTCCAAATATGTTTCTTAAGTATTTTTCCTCCAACTGAACTACAGAAATTCAGAAGACGAGTCCAAGAATCTACGCAAGTACTACGAGAACTGGAAATTTCTTTAAGAACAAATCATATTGGGTAAGAGCTATTACTAATCCCATGATTTGGGTCTTTATGTCTACTGACTGCTAGCTTTGGGCAAATATCTCCGTGCTCTTTAAGGAATGAGATGTCCTAATGTATCAGTCACTAAGGATTATAAGGCTGGGATTTGGGCTGTGCAGTACATTAACATGTTAGCTGGTCATCCTTGAAGGCTTACTTTTAATCTGCTCACTGTGGGCCCAGTCCAGTTGCCTTTGAAATCAGTAGGAAAACTGCCATTGATTTCTTTAAGAGCTATATCAGGCCCTGGGGTAAATCAGAAGAAAAATGAGACTGATAGGGTCTGCAGTTTAGTCAGCCATTTCCCCCACCCCATCCCACCCCCTGATTTATAGCTTCTGCTCAAGAAACCTCAGGTCTGAAATAGTATTAGTTTTGCAGAGGAGCAATGAGATGTTTTTGAAACTTGCGCATGCCATGTTTGCATAATGCCTTACTGCTAGCTAATGCTATCAGTGTTTTACTTTCACAAGCACAAATCTTTCTTCAAATGTTAATAGGAAAATGAATTTTGGAGAATACACTTTTTTAATTCCACGTGTCATTTCAAATGATTATTCATATCAGCTTTGCCAACCTATACTCAGAACCAGACTCTGAAACTGATGGAGTAGAAGCATTGTTCAGTATTAGCATGTCAGACCAAAATACGATTTCTTTAAAGTTTGTTAAATGGTTCCAGTATGTGTGCACCTAAAATAGGCTCCTTGGGAAGATTTCTGCACTTGGCGATTTTATCTTGATGAAACAAGGAAAGGAATAGTTGTTATCAGATTGACTGATGCAAAAGAACAGCTGTTTTCTTAATCACACCGGGTTTACTTCAGCAGAAAACTCTGTCTGCTAGCTTCTTTGGCACAGAGGTCCTAGAAAGTAACTGATTTTGACTCTGGATTTGATAAAGCTAGTGGCCTTAAAAGCTGGTTGCGCTCCACATATTATTTCTGTAAGTCCCTTTGCCTCTGTCAGGGTCTCTTTCCCACTTTGAACTTTAGCATCCAGAAAGTGGGGACCTGCATGTCCCTTCTAAGCTTAATTCCTAGCTTAGATCTTGTAGTGCTGCCACCAACCAAAATATAGTGTTTGGTACACTCCTTGTCCCCCTAAAACCTTCCCTGGGGAGACCAAGACCGAAACCCCCTGGGTCTTAAAACAAGGGGAAAGAAACCATTCCCCTTCCCCTTTCCTTTTCCCTCCCAGATTTTCCCCTCCCTGGGTTACCTGGAGAGATACTATGATTCAGACTCCTTGAATCTTAAAACAGAGAGGAAATTCACCTTCCCCCCCGCCCTCCTTTCCCCCACTAATCCCTGGTGAGTTCAGACCCAGTCCTCTTGGGTCTTACACAAGGACAAAATCAATCAGGTTCTTAAAAAGAAAAGCTTTTAATTAAAGAAAGAAAAAAAGGAAAAATTATCTTCGTAAAATCAAGATGGAAAAATGTTTACAGGGTCTCAGCTTTACCTAGACCAAAGAGACTCCCCCTCCCAGCCTAAGTATAAGTTACAGCAAACAGAGGTGAAATATCCTTCCAGCAAAATACACATTTGCAAATAAAGAAAACAAACATAAATCTAATCCGCTTTCTATCTATTACTTAATATCTTGAACCTGAGAGACTGTTTCAGTAAGATTGGAGAAATCTGGTTGGATGTCTGGCTTCTCTTAATCGCAAGAGAGAACAAACAACAGAACAAACAGCACAAAACAAAGACTTCCCTCCACCAAGATTTGAAAGTATCTTGTCTCCCGATTGGTCCTCTGGTCAGGTGTCAGCCAGGTTCACTGAGCTTGTTAACCCTTTACAGGTAAAAGAGACATTTAACCCTTAACTATCTGTTTATGACAGCCTCATAACAATGTCACAGCTGCTTCATACTTATAAATGATGTAGATTAGCAGAGAGATCAGGCAGACAGAGTAAAATAGACATTGAACTGTCTGCGCGGACAGAATTTCTGCACCTACAGCACTGTCAGGGAGTCCTTGGACTGCCAGCTAAGTCTTGGACAGTGGGAAATCACTCAGTATTTTAAAAATAAATTTTGAAGTGTTTGTTCACTAAAGATTACTTAGGCTGATGCGACAAAGAGCTGGTACTAATCTGTTTGAGGAACCTCTGTCCCGGGGTGATGGCAGTAGTTTCAGTAAATATTGTGAGCACTGTCTTTGTGATGTCTTTCCAATGGGCCTCTTTCCTTACATGGGCCTGGAATAGTTGTTGGCTTAGCTACATGAAAGCTGTATGTCTGTTCCATGGTATGTTGTGGTGTGCTGCTAAATCCCAGAGACTAAATATGGGAGCAAGCAACAGCCTCAGATTATGGTGGATTAAAATCAAGATTCCACTCCTTAAGAGCCAAAACTGCGGTTGGCAACCAGCTGTGATGAAATACAGTAGGACAGTGCATGTCCGGGATTTCCACAAAATGTCAAAAGACTTTCTGAAACATTGCAGAAATGAAGTGAAATTGACCATCAAATACTGAAGTGAGACCATCATTTCTAATACCATGTTGGCAGGGTTGCAACGTTTCAGGATGAATCTGCCAGAGTAAGCCAATGCAATCTGTAAGCAATCGTAGTAGTTTGTCAGCAGCTAAAGTACAAGATACAAAATGTTGTGGACAGTTTTTTTTCCATGGAATTTTCAGTGGAGGTTTTCAGCACATCAGCTCACTCTTGAATTTTTGGAGACTTGCACCAGAGTTAACCTTTCAACTCCCATTAAAGTCCATGACTGACTACGGCTAAAATGTGTGCATTTATTTATAACATCAGAGTGGTGATGTGTGGCTGTTGCCACACAGTGTAAAATAAGTAACCCACCCAAGGCTGAATTTATGAGATAAGGGGGTTCTTTAGAAGAAAATCCTTCTAAAGGTGACAGTTTCCCCTTTCCTCCCTATACAAGATTGTAAGCTTCTTTGGGTCTTTTTGGGGTCACTAGGTTTTGAGCATATTATGGATGCTATTGGAAATTAATATATAGTAATCCTTTGTGCTTCTCTGGCATACTGTAAGAGACAAGGAGTATCATAATGCATAGCCTATTGTTTTGTGTGGAAATTCTTGACCTATTCCTTCTTACAAGATTTGAAAATGTAAAGGAGTTGTTTACATGTGGTTGTTCATAGAATTGAATCCAGACATCAGCACTGCCGGGAGCGACAGCCTTTTGGTGTTTTGGTAGAAGTATAAGGCCCTACCTCTGTGGTGGGAAAAGTGTAGCAAGTCTTATTTTGTGCCTGGATAAAATAGTTTGTTTGGTTTTGCATAGTTTTTTATGGTTAATTGTAAACAATTTGGGATGGGAGTTGAGAGAAGTGTCCTTTCTGTTGTAATTAATAGCAGTGGGGGGTTGGCATGGCACCTCTCTCAGTTTAATGGAGTGCTCAGTTTTCATCAGGGCTGTTCTGAATCCCTTAAGCAGTTTATCAGAACACTGATACTATCCCAAATTCTCTTGGGATGTTACACACATATCACATTATCACTACAAGACAACTTTATCTTGGATGACAAAGTAGAATAAGTGGCATCATTAAGGAAAGTCTGTTTTACAGAATGACACTTACATTTTTCTGAGGTAAACTCCGATCATCTCAGGGGAAGAGAAGAATTATAAAAGCACTTTTGATTGTTTGACTCTTAATGCTAGTGTTGGGTGGCCATGGCTTCACTATTGACTGAATGATAACACTTCTTTTGGAAGATAATCGTTTCTGACTATAGCTATGCTAAGAGCTCCTTAAGGTATAGAACATGGGTGCTGGGAGGGGTCCCACGGGCTGAGAGTTACTTTAAAAGGTAACATAAATCTGTGGGAAATGCAGCCATATCCGCTGATAACTTTGGGATTCGGAGCTGCCAAGTAGCTGCAGAAAAAATGAAATCACTCTGGGTTCCATGGAGAAGTGAAAGAGAGAACTCTTTATGCTAATAGAAGTAAAGTACTGCAGAAAATTAAGTGTCCTTAGTGGAGCTGCTCCATATTTAAACGGGTGTAACTAAGAATCTTAGTAACAACATCTTAGTACTTGAATGAATATATAGATGCCATTATAGTGTGAACTGTGTGTTTTATAATAGTTTTCCATCTTAGCTCCATATATAGGACCATTTTGAAACACTTGAACACTCTTGATATGTGGCAAACATCTAAAAGCACTCCATCTCCTGAGTTCTTGCTGCTTCCTGCTTTATTTCTCCCCTTTCCCAGAATAAATAATTTCCCACTAGAGTCCAAAAGCATCCAGGCTTTGTCGTTCTCAAATACAAATTTATGACATATCACAGATTTCCAAAAGGAACCATTATGGCGTATTTTGTAAATAATACAGTCTTAAAAAATCAGTACAATTTCCAAAATGCATGTTTTCCTTCAGTCAACTGGATGAAAGATATGTGTGGCAAAATGTGTATCATATACTACTTCTGATGGAATTCTGCTACATTGCGCAATTCAGAACATGCACGTAGAATTTCCTTTCCCGCACAGATATGGGCTGCAGTGCTGCTAGCCACCACTAGGGGCCGCTGGCCACTGCAGTTCCCAGCATGCCCTGAGGGAAGGAGGGGATGGCACACAGGAATCACCATGCAAGCCTGAGTTTCTTCCTCTGGATCCCTGAGCTCTGGGGGAAGTGGATAGGTGTCTAGGCTAGGGGAGGCACCCATGGCTTGGCTGGGGGAGGCGGGGCTGTGGGTATCTGGACTTGGGGGGCCCTGTTTCTGGGCTCTGGGTGGAGGGTGCAAGGATCTGGGCCAGGGGGCCCCACAGCTGGGCTCTGGAGGAGGTTGTGGGTGTTTGGCCCCCCGGCTGGGCTCTGGGCGGGTGGGGGGGGAGAGGAGAGAAAGGGCAGAGAAACAGGAACTGGGTTGTCAGCGGGGTTTCTTTAACTCTCCACTCCTGAGGGAATTCTTGTGTGTCTGTATTGTTATAGACATACTTGCTGACAGGTATTTTGAAATAAATTACCAAAATAATTGAAACTGGCGTGATTATATAGTGTTATTTTGACAAATAAAATGTGCAGAATTTTAAAATATTGTGTGCTGAATTTTAAATCTTTTGGTGCAGAATGCCCCCAGGAGTAATATACATACCAAGATGTTTATTCTACAACGTAAACAGTATGCTGTAAAACATAAGGCCTAAAGAATAACTCAAGGCTAGATTGTAAATTTACAGTCTTCCCTGAGTAAAGGGCATCACACAAATGCACTGCCCCAAGAGCAAACCAGGGAGGGAATTGTAACTCTGTGTCATAATTCACTCTCTGGCTCACAGTTTATTCCAGGGGTAAATAATCTGCTGCTGATACGTACTTTGCTATGCTGGTTGGTGTATTGAGGAGGTATGGGGGATGAAGCCAGATCTCCACCCATTGTCTACCCCTTGTGTTTGCTCAAAATGCGGTCCAGATTCTCAAACCTTGGGAAACTAGCCCTGAATTTTTCACTTTTCCAATAATAACCAGTTAGATTGTGCAGGATTTCAGATTTTATTGTAAATATTTTGCATGGCTCTGCTTTAGGGGCTTGAATTTACCTTAACAGGTTAAAGCTTTTTTAAAAGAAATGTCATCGTAGTAGTATGAGAAGGAAAACTTATTTTTAAAGAGGTATGAAGTACATCTTTGATGTTATTATTTCTTAGCTTTTTTGGTGCCTATAACTTCTTGAAAGATCACTAAATGCCAGTACATGGAAAAAATGAAGCCAATTCATATGACTGTTGCATTTCAAGAAGCCCATAAAAGCTGCTCTGGTATTGGCTGGTTCTGTGGTTTGTGCAGCTTGCTGTGCCAGAAAGGAGATGAATGTGGGTTTGGAAGGAAGCTTCAGCTACATTGGTAGTGTCGTCATGGTACGTGTCTACTAACTACTCCAAATTATACTGGACCTTTCAACAGGAACTTAATTATTATGGGGAAATGGGCAGCACTTGCCAGAACCAGGTTCTTTATTAAAAAGAAAAAGAACAGCAATATATCTGTGTAGGTTTTTCTGAGCAGTGCAAAGTGTGCGTGGTATAGATATTAATGGTAGAGAATGTTTTCTTATTTGTGGAACTGCGGAGGTGTTTGTTTCCACACATGAAAGTATATTTTTGAACCTTTGCTTCTTGAGTGAGAAATGAAAAGCTTTTGCTCAATATATTTCTTTTCACACAATGGATGTTTTTGTAGATTGACTGAAACAAGAATTTCGTCAGACATGCCCCTGCAGTGAACAATCAAATGCACTGATCTCTAATGATTTTTCTAACAGATGGGTCAGGGAGTTTTTGAATGAAGAAAACAAAGGCCTGGATGTTCTGGTGGAATATTTGTCATTCGCACAGTACGCAGTCACGTAAGTAAAACATAGCTTTTGTTCATCAGGGTTTGCAAAACAAAATAACATAATGCAATATAGCTAGACTGGGAGAGAGTAATATCTAGTTGGATGCTGTGCTATTCCTGTAAAGTTGTTTCCATTGCAGTAGCTTGGCACAAAATTATGTAGGTTCCTTAGAACCAGAGCAAATGACAAAATTAAATCCCAAATGGTAGATCAGAGTATATTGCAGAGAAAAACAAAACAAAAAACTTTGCTTTTATATTTATGCTGTCCAAGCCAAAGGCGGATTAGGGGTTTGTGTGGCCATGGGCCAGAGCAAGTAGGGGTCCCTCCCCACCCCTTCTGCCTGCAGTCCCTCGGGCCTTCGCCACACCCCCCACCACGTTCCCAGGGTGAGGGATCTTCCCCTGCTTCCTGACAGGAGTGCTGGGCGGGCAGAGCAGGGCAATCCCACCATGCTCCAACCCCACCCAGGGTGCCCATTTTTCTGGGGGGCCCCCAATTAGTGGGGGCCCCAGGCACAGACCCCGTTCACCCAGTGGCTGATCCACCACTGGTCAGGGCAGTTTTTTTTAAAGATTAGTTATATCTGTTTTAGCTTGATCTCCTCTGAGTGGGACAAAGTACAATAAAGAATGAATAAATTTAGCATTACATCCAGATATTGGCCTAAGAAAAATGGCCAATTTTTTACCTTCCTTCCCAAAAGCTTCTTTTAGATCCCACTGTTTGTGTTCCTTCCCTCAAATATCATAAGATCATGTAATGGACATTATATTCTTAAATATTTATCAATAACTTTACATAGGCAAGGTTGAACTAAGTACACCCAGACTATATTTTCAGCTATGTTGTATTATGATAAAATAATTCCTACGAAGTTCAAAGCAAAATACCGTATATGCTTGTTCATAAGCCGATTTATTTTTTAGTGAAAAAGGGAAGCACCAGAGAAGGGGGTCGGCTTATGAACAGGTATACAGAGGAAGAGATGGGACACAGGCCCTCCCCGCAACAGAGGGAGCAAGGAGGGCAGCACAGCCAACAGAGCCAGAAGGGAAGAGGCAGGGCCAGAATCTCTCTGCTTCTTGCCATGCTGCTCTCCCCCCAGCCTCTGAAGCAGTGGGAGCTCCAGGGCTGGCAGGCTGCAGCCGTGCCGCTTGGCCCCGCCCCCCAGAGCAGGCTGTGGCCACACTGCTCAGTCCGCTGGAACATGCTGTGGCTGGGCCGCCTGGTCTGGCCCGCTGCAGCACTCTGTGGACGCGCTGCCCAGCCTGCCCCTTGCCCTCCACAGATAAGGTGGGAAGGGATGGGATGGGGAGAGTGTGGGGGTCCCGGCTAGCGGTGGGGTCACATGGGGGGTGGTCACAAGGGTTACTCCCCTGACTCCGAGCTTCTCCCCCCCAGAAGTGTCCCCACCAGTTGCTGTCCCGGTCCATCACGGTAAGCAGCTGGTGCCAGGACACTTTGTTTACTTAGATTTACCTCTGTGCCTGCGGACGCTCGAGGTAAACAAACCATCTTGGCCCCCCAGCGGCTTATCCTGATGGCCCTGGAGCCAAAGTTTGCTGACCCCTGAATTATAGGGTTGGCTTATGAATGGATTATAAAAATTTTCCATTTTTACTTGTCCATCTTGGTGGGGGGTCGGCTTATAATTGAGTATATAGGGTACTCACATTAACTAATTCTCACAATACTCTGGTAAAGCTGGGAAGGTATAATCAGATCACTTTCATGGATAGGTAGATTTCAAGAAAGAGAATATCTGTTAAAAGACCACATAGGGAGTCAGTGGCAAAACTAGGAATAAAAAAGGAGCCCTGGTTCCCAGTTGTCTGACCTTACCACTAGACAACACTTCCAAATATATTGTTATTTATTCTGTATTAAAACAATGCAAAGTTGGAAAAAATTATTATGGGCCAATGCAAATCATTGACTGAAATGGAGGTAATTTAAACAACTGAGGATATGTTCTCACATACACACAGGGTTTAACTTCATTATATTTAGGCTTGGAAGGATTCAATTTTTGACGGTAAGTGTTGGTTAGTGTCGATTTTGTTGTATGCACATAAACCAACAAAAAAAAAATCCATAAGTAAGAATCTGCATTTACAAATAGGCAGAGTGGTAAAATTGCTGCTTGAGAACTTAGAGTTTGATTTAAGGATATTTGCTTTGTGTATTTTGTCATGGGATGTAGTGAATTTGTGCATTTACAATTATAAAGCTTTAAGTTTTTGAATATCAGTGTCCAATGTCATAAAATAATTATTGTCTGACCTCTCCTTCTATTTTCCTGCAACTGTGAAAATTTAAATAGATAAAATATTGCTTTAAAATGCTTAAAACTCATAATTCTGTGCAAATAGGAAAATTTAAATCAATAAAAATAGAAAAAAATCCTTAGAATTGATCTCTGTCAAAATAGTAAAAAATATGCCAACCCTAATTACATTGTACATATAACTTCTTATATGAAATGAATGTGTTAAGAAAAGATAGCGCTTTACAATGCATTGTACATGCAAACTCTAGCTAAGTGGAGCCAAAGTTTTATTTTTAGATTGAATACATGCAGATATATACACCTCTACCTCAATATAAGGTTGTCCTCAGGAGCCAAAATATCTTGCCGTGTTATAAGTGAAACCGCGTTATGTTGGACTTGCTTTGATGCGCTGGAGTGCGCAGCCCCACCCCACCCGGAGCACTGCTTTACCACATTATATCCGAATTCGTGTTGTATCGGGTTGCATTATATCGGGATGGGGGCGTATTACCATTGAAAAGAAATGAGACTTTTGGTGGAATTATAATAAAATTAATTAAGGAAAATTATATATTTTAAAATATTACTAACACTGGAAAAACTGCACACAGCTTGTTTTAAGGATTTCATTCCTAAAATTGTATAAGTGGAAGCAAGTTAACTTGCCAGATTTTTTTTCTCTCTCTAACGTGGTGAACGTAAGTAATAGCCTCAAAAAACATAAGAGGAACAACCAACTCTTGCTTTAAATGGCAATGAAGTGGGTAAGGAGTCAAAAATCAAGAAAATCTATAATGATTTCAGTAATGTATTACATATGGTTCAAGATTAGCCTAGGCCAACAAATCAGTATAAATGCTCAGTCACTATTTATGGATGAAATTGCATTAATAGCCACCCCATGTATTGATTTATTAAAATAAAATTAAGACAGCTTTGAGCTTCCCCCTCTACTCTCCAAGGCTGTTATTCATCAGCAAATCAGTCAATGTTTTATTTTTTTACACTGAAATAAGATTCATTCATGGCTGTTTGATTCTTCTTAAATTATATCCCTGTGTTGTTCATTTCTCCTTTTGTCAAGTTCCAAATTTGCTGCAAAATGTACTTGAATCTAGCACTGTGTTCCAGCTGAAGGGAAATTGTTTTGCACTGCTTTTTTTTCCTTTTTTCTTGTAATCTGTTGGGACTTGGTAAATCTGCAGATGTTTAACAGGAAGGAAAAAAGCTATGTACATGTTTTTTTGTGTAAGCCTTCATTGGAATTTCTATTTCCTTTCAGTTTTGACTTTGAAAGCTTGGAGAACAATGTGGAAAACTCAATGGATAAATCCAAACCTTGGAGCCGTTCCATTGAAGACCTGCATAGAGGAAGTAACTTACCCTCGCCAGTTGGCAATAGCATTTCCCGCTCTGGCAGGCATTCTACTCTACGGTAAGGCCATTAGAAATGTGGGTCCATGAATGAGGAGGATCATGTTGGTTTTAAAGTTATAATAATAATAATTTGCATTTGTATAACACCTTTCATCCCTAAGCCCTGTACAGATTCGACATACGTAGGAACCAAACAGTTTGCACTGAAATGCAACCAACTTTCAGGTGGAATGAAGCAGTAACTTAACAGCACACAGCAGCTCTATGCAACAGTTGAGAGGATTAAGAGAGGAATATATTGTCCATTTTCAGTGACAGAGTAATTGAAGCAATTGAATAATGTAATTATTCAAATTAGAATGTAGCTAGCACACTGGGTGCAATCTCTTCTCTTGCAGACAGTGCCAAGTGGTCTTTAATGACCGCAAGTGGCCAGGCCTTCATATCTAACATCTCATCCAAAATGCAGCATCTCCAACAGCACATTGCCCCCTGAACATCATGCAGGAGCACTGTATCAAAGGGAAGACCATTTCCTTGTAGCAATTTCACCATCACCTCTGGCAGTACTCTGAATTTTACTTTGAGGTCTCCTGTTCAGGAATTGAACACAGATTCACCCTGTTTAGTTTCTGATATCTGATGGGATAACTGCTGAAGAAAGCATAGATGGGGACTATTTTATATATGTTCATGCTACATGAATACTTTTTAATGTTACTCAACATAATAAACAGCTACTTTAGGGTACCAATATATAGTCAGTTGTGTCAGCAATTCAATATGGCAGATGGAATTTAATGGTCTGTGGTTTTCAGTTGTTTGGCCTCTTTAGGATATTTCTGGTTAATATCAGCTATTGAGAGGATAAAGAAACTTGGGACCACCAAGTATTTAGTCATTTATTCTAGATCTTCCACTTGAAGTTCACATTTGATTTGCCAAGTACTGCTAGGTTGGGCTTTTTTAGTCACAGATCAGGGGATAAATGGATGCACTTCAAGCTACAGCAGAGGTTGGAATGGATCTGAAGTCTAGACGATTTAATTCAAGGATTTCAGAAGGCTAAAAGGAAAAAAGTGGAGACTTGGAGCTGGACCCAACCCTTGCTGAGAATACATAGAATTGTAAAATGAAGTGAAATCAAGTTGGCCCAGGGGACAGGGTTTTCCTGAAACTGTAGCACAGGAGAAATCTTTTTTTATTCCCACTGACGCACTGAATTATTAGAGTGGGTCCTCTAATCTCCTCTAAAAAGTTCTGTCACTGCCTGGTACCCCGGGGAAGGCCAATATGACACACCCCCTTATGCTACTTCTGGACTGCAAAAGGATTTTAGTATAGGCATTTAATTCAGAGTCTGGTATTTATGATTCAAGAATGTTATTTTAGGTGGATTCCAGTCCTGTTCTTTGTCACTGGGAAGTGTGTGAGACTAGTATACCAGGAATAAATAATTCAGGTGTGCATTACATGTTGCTTACATTTTTTCTCTTCCTTTCCTCTTGTTTCCTTCCATCCTTCTTTCCTCTTTCACGTATCCCCTCTTTCCTCCTCCTCCTCCTCCTTTTCCATATCACGTCCTCCTCCTGTGCATCCTTCCTTTCTCCTCTTCTCCCTTTTCCAAACCTCCTCCTCCTATCCTTCATTCCTTACCTTTTCCTCATCCACTCTCATCCATCTTTCAAAATGCCATCAGATCGGTTTCTCTGCCTGAACAACTTCAGTTCAAACGCCGCCAGAGCTGCTTTTCACCCAACTGTCTCTGGAGCGGCTTCAGTTTACACTCTGCTGGTGAGGCTTCAAGCCGGAAAATCTCGTAAGTCACAGGTATAAGGTTACACCCAGGAGAGCTGCGTAGTACATGGTAGCAGGGTATTTAACTGCTGCTCATGTTTTATAATATGATAACCACACGTCTTAGGTGAGGCACTATGCCAAAAGTGGGGGTTCCCAGCTTCTGAAATGTGCAGTTATCACATTATAATTCATAACACATATTTCAAAGTGTAGTTTGGTTCTGCAGAGTGGGTTGTAAAAAGAAAAAATGAAGTTGAAAATTGTATTTTGAAACAAACAGTTGTTTTCATGTGACTAGTTTGATGAGATTTATACATGCACCGCAAAGCCATCGTTGATGTTTATAGTATTGCATAATTTAGTAGTATTAATAGTAATCGTAATAACAACAACTCAAACTCTGACTTATTTTTACTTGGACCTAAGGAGAGTTTTATCTGATTGAGGACTTCAGGATTTGGCCACGTAACGATAAGTAATAAAAACTTATTTCAGGTGCATCTGAAAACACTGTAGGACTGTAACCAAGTAGGATCCCAAAGCCCCTCTTCAGTTGCTGTATTCCGGGCGCTTCATTCTAAAAGATGAATCTTTTTTACAGGAAGGCTGCTGTGGTAATAGCCTCCTGTCCCAGACCTGGACTTTAGCGTCCAAAATCTGGGGGCTTACCTGAAACTCCCCCAAGCTCACTACCAGCTTGGATATTCTCGCTGCCACCAGATCAGGAATTGATGGGGCCTGATCCCCCCTTTCCTCTCTCTGGTGTCCCCAACCTCCCTGGGGGACACCCGATTCCAAATCCCTGGATGCTAAAAGCAGGGGAAGGGAACCCCTTCCCCACCTCCTTCCCAGGCTTGCCTCTTGGTCAGCCTGTGAGTATCCACGAAACCGGTTCTCCTCTTGTTCCAAGAGATAAGCGTTCTCTGCCTCAGGGACACTTGAAGATCAAAAATACCAACAGCTTGGCTTGTCCTTTCCCGTGCCTGCCTTCCGTGAGGGACGACAGGATACCTGATACCAGGAGGTGATTCTTTTTCTCTTTCCCCGTAGCCTGCTCTTTCCCTGAAAAGCAATAGGAAAAAGCCCACAGCCTGGCTTTTCCTCCCTTATGCCCCCTAGGAAAAGAAACTTCCAACAACGTTTAAAAAAAAGTTATATAAAAAAAGAAAGAAATAGGAAAAAAATAATCTTGCATTAAGAAATCAGTACAGGCTCTTGGCTTATAAGAAAATTGAAGAAACAGTCTGATTTTAAAAGATAGCCCGATTAAAACCAGTCCCAACCAATCCACATACATGTAAATCAACCCAAAGCTCCTCCATTAGCCGAAATTGCTTGGGGTTCCTTTGTACTCACAGATGTGTAGGAGACACTTGGAGAAAGATGCAGTTAGGAGGAAGCTTGTTAACCTCACAAGCCAGAACAACAACAAAGACCAAATCACAGCCTCCACATTCTAGTCGACAACCCTAAAGCTCCTCATAGCCGAATTGCCCTTTGGCGGTTCCTTTGTACTTACTAGACTTTTGTATAATATTTGAAATAGAAGGAGTTAGAGGAAACCTTGTTTACTCACGCAAGAGAAAATAAAAAAACCCGATATTACACCAAATTCCCGGCCCTGACTTTAAACAATCCAGTTCTCTGATTGGTCCTCTGGTCAGGTGTTTGGTTACCCTTTCCAGGTAAAAGAAACTTAACCCTTACCTTACCTATCTACTTATGACAGCTGCATTTTAGGGAAATAAACTAACTTTCAAAGCCTTTTTAATTAAAAAAATTTTTTTTTCCTGAAACGGACCTTTTGCTGTGCAAATCAGCAGCGCCTGACTTATGTCAATTTCTTTACAATAATTTTTATTATTATTTCTGTAAGATGGCAGGCATCTTGGATTACACCTGTTCCAAGGGCTTGAATTATTCTTAACCATGTTTAACTTGTATAGGTCTTCAAAGCTTAGCTGAAGCTATTAGGGTATGTCTACACTGTAGTAAAAAACCTGCAGCACTGAATCTCAGGGCCTGGGTCAGCTGACTCAGGCTCTCAGAACTTAGGCTGCGAGGCTATAAAATTTCAGTGTAGGCATTTGGACTTGGGCTGGAGCCCCTGGCTGTGAGACCCTTCCCACTTGCAGGGTCTCAGAGTCTGAACTGCAGCCCGAACCCCGTGAGCCCAAGTCAGCTGACCTGGGCCAGCTGCAGCCATGCCACAGGTCTTTTATTGCAGTATAGATATTCCCATTGGGTCCTGGATTGTCCTAATGCCTGGGTTATAGTTATATTTAGTTAAAATACAGGGAATCTGAAATAAAAACCAAACCACGTTGCGAGTAAGCGTAAGATCAAATTCTGCCCTCCACTGGTATAGGCCAAATTTATCCCTACTGTAAATCCCTAATAGTTGATAACGTTGTACTTGTCTTTCTATCCATTTGTTTGTCCCTGTCTTATGCATGATCAAGATTATCCATCACTTTTCAAGTTGTGACTTTAATTGACTTTCTGCAGCTCTTAGTCAAATTCTGCCTAATTCCAGTCTCATAACTGTTTTCATAGCAACTAGTCTATTTTAAAGAGGAAAGAGCATAGCAAGACTGGGGACAGAAAACACAAAAATGGGGGCAGAATAAGAAATGTTTCTGGCTTAACTGAAATATATGATAGAGAGTGGTGCTTTAGGGATTTTATTGTCATTTAACTGTGATGACAGCATTACTCCCACTTGAGAGTCATGCTCTCGTTTCAAATTTAAGCCGATACAAATTCTTGAGCACCCTTCTCCATTATGTATTCTGTGTATGCTGAATAGGTCAAATACTGAGGTCTTTACTTGGGTTGTACTCAAACTTCATTTCTATCATAGGACTCTATGGAAACTTTCCTGAGTTAAAAAGACGTAAGAACGTCAGGCGTTGACTGTATCCTGAATATATTTTATTTTTGTATGTATGCATATGTATATATTTTGGAGGTGATAAGGTTCCCTCAGAATCAGTATTCATTCAAATTTGCACTTAGAGCAGGACTAAAATCCCTGTATGTCATGTTCTGATGACTTAATTTAGTCTCCAAATTTAACGCAATCTCTATTCATGGGCCTGTACATCTGCAACTTTGAAACAACTGGAAGAGTTCTTTTCCTTGTTTAAAAATGGTATGGCGGGGGTGATGGGGGGGAGTTGTTCTTGGATCAAGAATAACATACATTCTATTTGAGCAGGAGCAAATGTTTATGGCCCAGCTAGAGTGGAGATGCTGATAGGCCTCAGTTATTTCAATGCTTGTGGGTGCTACCATTTAAAAATATTTTCTAAGCCTCCCCTTTTTGGGAGCATCCTTCCTTTTCTTTTATAGAGTGCAAGTTCATTATCTATCAGTCAAGGGGATCTAGTTATGGAACCATAGGGAATCAGGTAAATCCA
The DNA here is from genome assembly GCF_003597395.2 of Chelonoidis abingdonii. Taxonomy (NCBI): domain Eukaryota; kingdom Metazoa; phylum Chordata; order Testudines; family Testudinidae; genus Chelonoidis; species Chelonoidis abingdonii. Next base: position 52,268,414 of record NC_133778.1, on the reverse strand, counting down.
GAGTCTTGCCAACATCAGAATGACACAACATTGACATCCACTTCTATCCCTAAATCCCTACCCCCCAAAAAAAACAAAACAAAATTTTACCCCAAGCAGAGTTTTGACCCCAGAAATAGAGAAATGCCAGTGACTCCATGAAGTCCACTAGGGGCTTGCTTTATTATTATTGATTTTACATGAAGACCCTCATGGTCATGGGTGACAGTGTAAAACCTTAATCTAGATAGGTGGGACTGGGAAAGCTGAATAACAATACAGTGCAATAGGCCTCATTCACCAAGGCACTTAAGCACATGTCTAATTTTAAGCACATAAATAGTCCCACTGAAGTCAATGTGTTAGACGTTTTTAAATACTTTGCTGTACAGGGGCCATCATTCACTTTATATACATTAGTTTGTTGCACAGGTGTTTTATAGTTGTCCGTGAAAAGTCTGCATGAATGGCTTGTAAATGTTAGACTTGCTTGTAAGTTTGACTGCTTGGGGTTCAAGCCTGCAAAGTGCTGAGCAATGAGCTCCCTTGGCAGCTCTTCTTGGCAGTGTTACTGGAGAAGCATGGGCATGGAGACTGAACTAGTTTCTCAACCACTAAGGTCTCCAGGCTGGCTAGATGACAGATGTGGAAATCTGTGCTGTACCACATCTATGGCAAAATAGAGCTCTCCAGTCTCTGAAGGTGTCAGCTCAGCACCTTTCATAGGAACTAAACTCGTTAACACATTCTTAGTAAATTCAGTAAAAGTAAGGAAATGGTTACACTAGTTCTGAAGTGGTCTGTTATTAAATCTAGATAAGGACTAGATGAGACTGTGGAACCTTGTCTGTAATGTATAATCAGCAATGATTTTCCTTTCCTTTAAACTGGCTTTTTCCATACGGGTGCAGTGTAACAAATTTGGAAATATTGGGTCATACATTCACACAGCAGACATCAGCACAAGTGTAAAAACAAAGTAGCCCAGCCATAGATGACACGCCCCCCCCTTGAATGTCTAACTGTCGAAACTATTATAAACTACAGGAGCATACACATGGCGAGGGTCCCTTTTTTTCTTCTTCAGAAACAACTTTTTATAGGTTTTCTTTAAAAGAGGGGCAAAGGTAATAAAAGAGGAACCATATGAGTTTAATTACTAGGATAAATATACTATCAATGACATAATTTTTGACGTGCAGCAGAGAGGAAATCAAAACCAACAATCATCTGAATGTTCACATCAGCCTAACATTTGGTAACAAGAAATGAAAATAAAGCAATAGAAGCTTAGGGCATAACCTCATCCACCCAAGTTTGGCTCAGTTCTAAGTGAGGGGTCTGAGCTACTGCCAATATATTCTAACACTAGGAAGGAAACAAATACCATAGGGCCGTATTACGGTTGTCACTAAATAAAAAAATAAATACTGATTTCAGTGCACAGAATCAAAATAAAGAAGTCCACATGCTAAAGCCATCACCAGTCTGTCACTTAAGTCTCTGAGGCAAGTAGCATTTGATATAGGGAGCATATGGGAATCAAGGGCAAAATTCCATTTTCCGGTCTGCAGTATGAATATCTTCTCTGCACTGCAGCTTTCTATTGCATATTCTATACTTGTTCCTCACCGTGAGTAGCCACTAAATTCAATGAAAGTTCTATGAGCGTAATGAATATAGAATGTTTAACAGTAATCCATGGTGTGGAAGGTGATGGGAGAGGAGGGGAGGCAGGGATATTGCCCCAAGTGGAAACCCAAAGCACAAAGCAAAAACACAAAGAGTGATGCTGGAGTAAACCCACTAGTCTATATCAAAGTCCACGGAATTGGATAGCTCACTATCTTTTGGCAGAGAGGTGGACTAGATAAATTTTCTGTCACCTTTTTGAGTAGCTGAAAAAGGATTTTCTTCTAGAGGAGAATCTTAGAACAAACATCTGCTGGTTCTGTTTAGCTGCAGGTTTGCCAGATGCAGTAAAGATATATTCCTATTCGTTGCCTACAGTTGTTGCTTCTCCTTCTTCAGAAGAGATTAATATATAAGATTACAAATTGAATGTAGATGCTTTAAGATCCAGCTTCTTAAATGTGCTCACTAATGTAACGAGTTGAGTAGGCATCTGGAAAGGCACATAAATAGTTAGGAGAGTGGATCAGGAAATTTCTCAGACTGAGCAGATTTCTTTTCAGGTAATCTCTGGGTGAATATCATATTTATATAATCTGTAAGCAGTGGGGGCCCAGAGTAATCCCAGGAGCTACTGAACTTCAAAATATTCTCATTCCCCAGACTCCATTTCTTCTGGCACTCCAGGCAGCCTGAAATTCTGGATCCTGCCTTTGTTCTCCAGGTCATCTTTTATTAGTGTAAGGAGTGTTGTGTCCATCTGTTACATCTGACAAAAAAATCTATAGATATTAACAGGAATTTTGAAAATGAAGGAAAAGATGCACTGGATTTTGAAGCCTTTTTCCTAAAAATGGTATAATATAGATAACAGTAGGTTTGATTATTAACATCCAAAACGTAAATCACTTGTTCTTTCTTTAGCGCCTTGAAACAGATGTGAGAGAATTACAGAAAAGATCTCTACGTAACTACAAGTAACTTGGAACATTATATTGGAGCTTTTTCTCCATTTTTAACAAATATATGTACTTTAATGAGTAAAGGCAGCTGTCTTTAATTTCCCAATTCATGTTCAAATGGGGGCTCCAAAAGGGAAGTATCTAGTCACACTGATGACCTTTGTGCCACACAGAGCTGTTCATTGCTTTCAATTCCTGTTCAACATAGATCTGACCCCAATTAGCATATAATAATTTATATTACACTTAGATAGCTTGAGTTCATTATTTGGGCATACAGTGAATTTCCCACTTTGAGAATGGAAGGAAAAACTGCCTAAGAGTTCAGCACTGGCAGTTTCTTAACACAGTCACAATTGTTTACTCAAATAGTTTATAGAAAACCATGCAATCAGTGCTAAATGGTGCGTAGATGTAGTGAATTAACCTCTTAATAAGTTAGTATATACGGCCAGGTGCCCTTTACAGATGGTGTCTGCTTATTAAAACAACCAGCAATGGAAAGCAGACCAGGAGTAGAGACTGTTATGGTGTTGACACATCAAAGCTCTTGTTGCTCTGGGGTTGCAGACAGAAAGGAGTAAGCAAGATAGCTCCAGTTTTAATGTATGAAACTTTCATTACGACAACTGAAACCACACAAAAGTTGCCTGATTTCATATTTCATGATAAACTTTAGGTCTCATCCTGTAAGTGCTGAGTACTCCCAACTCCTGCTAAAAGTCACCTGTCTGAATTCAGGTCTTGAAACTCAGTATAGGTTAGCTCAGGGGTGGGCAAACTTTTTGGCCTGAGGGCTGCATCAGGTTTCGGAAATTGTATGGCGGGCCGGTTAGGGAAGGGGGGCATGGCTAGCCCCCCATTTCCCTCTGCCCCCCACCTTCTCGTCCCCTGACAGCCGCCCCCCCGTACTCCTGTCCCATCCAACCCACGCTGTTCCCTGACCTCCCCCGGAACCCCCACTCATGACTGCCCCCTGCCACCTCATCCAACCCCTCCTCCCATTCCTGATACCTGCCCCAGGACCTTTGCCCCATCCAACCACCCCTTCTCCCTGTCCCCTGACCTCCCCCGGAACCCCCACTCATGACTGCCCCCTGCCACCTCATCCAACCCCTCCTCCCATTCCTGATGGGCCCCCTCTGGGACTCCTGCCGCATCCAGCCACCCCTTTTCCCTGTCCCCTGACTGCCCCCGGAACCCGTGACCCTTACTGCCCCCTGCTGCCCCATCCAACCCCTCCCTCCTTCCTGGCTGTTCCCCCGGGACCCCTGCCCCCATTCAACCCCCCTGTTCTCCGCCCTTTGACCGCCCCAACCCCTGTCCACCCCCTACAGCCTCCCGAACTCCCCTGCCCTTATCCAATCCCCCCCTACTCCCTGCCCCCTTACCGCACTGCCTGGAGCACTGGTGGCTGGCGGCGCTATAGCTACGCTGCACAGCACAGATCACCCGGTCAGGCCGGGCTCTGCAGCTGCGCTGCCCCAGGAGCTTGCAGCCCCGCCACACAGAGATTGTTGTGGGGTGCACTGAGGCTGTGGAGGAGAGGGAACAGCAGGGGAGGGACGGGAGGAGAGCCTCCCAGGGCAGGAGCTTAGGGGGCTGGGAAGGAGGGTCCTGTGGGCCGTAGTTTGCCCACCTCTGGGTAGTTAAATGCTTACAACTTTTCAGGTGAACTTGGGTCTTGTGTCTGTCAAACCTGCATCCAGATTTGAGTGAACTGGAGCTATTTATGTTTTTGGGTTCCCTTTACCTCAAAACTCAGGGCCTGTAAACTCATGTGAATTGAAACAATTCAAAAGTTTACACAAGCCCCTGAGAACCAAAAGTGCACAGCTCTGACCAAGCAATAGAACTTTGCTTAGCTCTCCATAGCTTATCACTTGACTCATTTGTCACTAAAGCTGCCATTTCTTACTCTTCTAATAGCATAACGGATGCAGCCATGGAAATTTCTGAGACAACAAGGTAGGATGTGGTAACCCCCTAGCACAGTGAATTCTAAAAGGCAATTCCTGATACAATTTGCCATGACACAAAGCTGGCTTAGTGATTTTATTTCATACCCCCTAGCACAGTGAATTCTAAAAGGCAATTCCTGATACAATTTGCCATGACACAAAGCTGGCTTAGTGATTTTATTTCATATTTAAGAAAGACTTTGCTTGTGTGGCTTTCCACTGGAACGCATGTGGCAGTCCTACAACAAAAGCATGATTTTTTCCTTCCAAAGGCTTTTTTCCTTTCCTAAAAGGCTGTATATGACACTGGGAAGCTCATGGAATTTTCAAACAAAATGAACTGCAGACTTCATTCAGACTCTGTGTACTCTGGCGAGCGTCTATCCATGACACCCATTTCCCTTTAATTTCCCTGATCCCTACTATAACTGAGGGAAGAAGATGGGCAGGGCAGAATTAAGGCACTTATAAGCCCAAACCCTCTGCTCTGAGCACACTATACAGAGGATAATGCAAAGAACTGACTACCCAAAATTAATATACTATTTTGTCTCTGTATGCAACAGCTGTACAGACAAGTGGAACCAAATGTGTAATATTTAAAAACTAACTGAGAGAATTGTAATACTTTCCTGAATTAGGTGTCCTGTACAATATTTTATATTTATGAATGGAAAATTTAGCATTAGTTGGGATGAGAGCACCAGTGATGCCAACTTTTGTAATTTTATCACAAATTTTATATTATTTGGTGTTTTTCTGAAAGTTCTGGCTCCTGGAGTCATGTGATTTTGTGAGAACCTCTTCTTTCACTTAAAAGAAAGTTTTTGGTCCTCATGGTTGAACCGAAAAATTTGAAAATATGACCCCTCACTAAAGGCTTAAAAACCAAAGGGCCATTAAAAACAGTCAAAATGTTCTTTTAAAAAAACTCAACATTTTAAGCCAATCTCATGTTTTTGGGGAACCTGCTGTATGTGTTTTGAATGTTTGGGGTTGGCAATACTGGAGCACCCTTCCATGCTGTTACTTGCTGTGGTATAAATTTCTTTAATTAGGTTAAAACTTGGTGTCCCAATCAGTGAAATGGAGTGACCCTGACAAGTGCAGAAGGAGAAGCTGCTAGCCTGAAGTGGCTGAGAAAGATTGATTGACTTTGACCTAGTAGGAGGAAGCAAGAGGTCTTGAGTAGCCAAGAACAAGTAGATGGTCTGAGGTGGGTTAAGAGAAAAGGTCTTAGCTGAGTGTATGCAAAGAGCCTAGCGCATCAAGGAGAAAATGCAGAGCTGGAGCAATGGAATATGTCTGTTTCCCAGAGCAGCCAAAAAGAAACTGCTATCCTAGGGCAAAATGAGAAGTTAGCCCTCCTACCCACCACATTGGCTAAAAGTTAGTGATTAGCTCAGAGTGACTGTAAGAATTTGGCTGCCCCTCATCAAGGAGCTTGGACTCTTTACTGTATAAGTATGGTATTGTGTACAAAAGTAAAATCAGGCCTAGTGGTTTGTGACAAATGGAAACCTTTTGGTCATTAGTTTTGCCTTTATCTTCATTTAAACTTATAAGTGTTGAGGGTTACCATTTAAATCGAAACAAAGTTGTTGGCTTGCAAACCATTTCTAGCTACATAAATATATCTAGGCTTCATAAAAAGTTGCCTGTGGCCTTCTATTGATTTTGCACGACCACAATAAAGAAAGGTGAGAAAATGCCTGATGTGGATATTCTGGATCATTTGACTATTGGGAGTACCTGTAAAAGTTAGTAACTAGGTTTTATTTCAGATTTAGAGAGACTAGTTCTTATTAAAGAAATGAATGAGTGACATTTCAATTCCATTTACTGAAATGATACTGAGGATGAAAAATATTAGTAAATGAAGAATACTCAGAGCTTAGGAACTTTGTGATTTTTTGGTCTTTGAATTTTCAGTGGACAGTAGCAATGCAGACTTCTATCTATCAAAAATTAATAATTTACTTGAGTTATTGCAGTGAAGAAGCAGAATACAAGAAGGAAGAGAGAGAGACTGACATTACGTGAAAAACACCTTTAGTCACATAAAGTCACATTAAAAACTTCAAGAATGTTAAATTACAACATATACACAAAGATATTAATAAAATAAAGCAAAACACATCTTAAGCAAACATTAAACAAGAATCAGTAAAGCATCATCATCACCTGGTTCACTCAAATATTGTTAATACACCAAGTCAACCCAAAAGTGTCCAGATTACAAGTCAATCTGCAACCAGGCCACAATCAGTGCATGGAACAACTCTAGCACATCACACCGCTCTACACTGGCCATTCTGTCTTGGTGATATTTCAAAGGCTAGTTTTGCTTGACCCAGCAAGAAGTTAGTCAGACAGGAAACGGGCTGAATGAGAGCCCTGTATCTCACTCTGAGAACAAACAGGAGCTTGGAGAAACCCAGTCCCAAACTGCTAGAAAGCTGTTGCAAAAAAACAAAAAGAGAAATCGAACAGGGGCAGTGTAGGAGAAAATGAAATACTGTGTCTGAAGCCGAACAGATGGGGCACTGCGCAGACACCTCAGGGGTAATATGGTGCACAAAACAGCTCGTTTCTACGATGCTATGCAGGATGCTCCACTGCAAGTCACTGGAGTGCTGAGGAAGAGGAGGTTCGTGCAGCATCCTCTAAGCTGGGGACAGAGACATCCCCCAAGCTGCATCAGGGACATTAGAGAGGGTGGCATAATGCTGCCACACCTTGACACACATGCCATAGAGCTGCCTCTTGGTCATGGTTACAAAAGGAACATTCACCAAACCCTTCCAGGACAATAATCTTCCGGGTTGCACTAGGATCTCATCCACAGAAGGGAGACAACTAGTGAGGGGAACACAGGATTCCCACTGGAAGAACAGTCCCTGCAAAAACTTTCTGCAAATACCGAGCAGCCTGCTGAGGGAGCACATACCTGGAATTCAACCAGGACCTTATCAAAAAAATGTACAGACCAGATTGTTGTCTGAACAGCAAGAGCTGTTGGTGACTTCCAGATAGACCGATTAGGAACAACCGCCTGGGGCAGCTTGGTCAACCCATCCTGGGAAAAAGCCATAAACAGGCTCCTGGAGAGAACTTCAGCGGGAAAATATGGGTGAAAAACAGTGGCTCTTCCAAGAGCCATAAATTGGAAAATGCCTTTTCTGATTCAATGCTTTGCAGAAGTAGCCAGGTTATTAAAAGATCATTGTGGAATGGAGGCAAATCTAGCCTCTGTGATTGACCAGGTGCCAACAAAAGTAGGTGAGTGTCAAAGCCCATCCCCCCAGCCAAATAGAGAAGAGAGATGACAAGGGATTTCCAGGCTTCCGGGGAGTCAGAATATAGCAACTGCTGAACAGACTGCAGGTGAAGGACTGCCTCCCTGCTGACTAAATCAGTGAGCCTCTAGCCTCCTTCATTTTGGCAGGAACAGCAAATCAGGGTGCAACCAGGGGTAACTATTAAAAAATGGTTAATAAGTCTCTGAATCTGGCCCAAAAGTCTCAGGTGGAGGGGGTGCAGACACACTAGCCAGTTCCTCAAGATTGAGACCACAAGATTGTTGGCAGTCAAAACCCACCTCCAAAATAGAGAGTCCAGGAAGGAGCCAGCACCATTTCTGCAAATGCCCTTGCACCGTCTCCTTAATCCCCACCCGCTTCCTTAGCATATATTGTTTAGATCCCAAAAAGACCCCCAGCACCTTCATCCCAGAGGTGTCACTGCAATTGTTGAAATTCAAGTCCTGTAATAATTTGGTATTAAAGCAGTAGTGGTAATCACAGGCAGGAAGAGGGAGAGACACACTGACAGAGACATAATGATTATCAGACAAGTGAGTGGGAGACATAGAAGACCAACAAATATATTCACACTGGCCTTCATGTTATAAAAGTGATTGAGTCTAGCCCCTGAGACTTGACTTGGAGTAGCCTTCAGCTAAGAGTACTGCCTAACAATGGGGTGAGAGAACTTCCAAACATCTGCTAACCCAAAGGTCTGCTGGAGACAATACAGTTCCCTGTCTGACTGAGGGTGTGGCTCCTCATGGTTCATGTCTGAAACATAATCTACAGTGAAACTGAAATTCCCTCCCAGGACAATAATAGTATCAGGGTCACAGCCAAGCAGCATGGGCAAGTGTTTGCAGAAAGGACACAATCTCACCTCAGAGTAGGGGCATACACAGTACAAAGATTTTTGAAAATAGTGACAACACATGTCTCCACCTGGAGGAACCAGCTCTGCGCAATCTCCTTCACAGAAAGGTTCACTGCCCCTGCACCCTGGAAGAAAAGAACAGCTACCCTAGCAGTGACATTGGAGCTGTAGTTTGAGAAAGCTTTCACTTCCCATTCCTTCAACCAGTTCCCTTGATTGTCAGGGTCTCAGGGCACTTCATGCAAAAGGACATCATCAGCCTGTTTTTGTCTGAGAAATTCAAAGAGTTATGTTCTTTTATGACCATCCTGGCATCTATTAATATTTAGAGAGCCAAAGTTGAGCAGCACTACTAAAAGCAGAAAGTCAAGCAGCAGAAAGAAACAATAGAAACTGGAAGTACTTTGGACAAGATGAGCCATGGGGAGGCCTGTATATCTTGAACAATCCACGAGCTGCTGCACTTTGCTCAGTAACGTTTTGATTTGGAAATGTTTCCTACGATCAACTGAGGTCTCTCTCAAGACAAGGGCAGCTGAATGAGTAAAGCACTGTAAGACATAGAAATAGCCCTGGACCTCAACTCCCGGCTTCCCTTTAGTGCTGTCCAAAAAGTCACTAATCTCCTTCATGCTGTACCCGCCCTGACTGAGACATCAGGAACCCGTAAGGAGTCAGAGAGATCATCATCATCCTCTTCATCTCCCTCAGACACCACCTGCTCAGATGAATGTTGAACCTCCACTATAACTGTCTCATCATTCATGAAGGAGGGTGATTCAGTGGGAGAAGCTGGCATGTCTGTTTTCCCAAGAAGGGTAGGCAGTACAGCTTCAGATGGGGACCCAGCATCATCATTGCAGCATGCAGGATCAGGGGCTTGAGGACTCACCATGCCAGGGAAAAAGTACCCCACAGGGAGCTCCAGGCATGGAGCTACCACCTAGTGCAATGCTGTCCTTCTGAGGGGACACAGTTCCATCCTCAGGCACTGTCAGCAGCGCGGGGCTTCCAAAGTCTTAGCCCCTGTTAGAAGGAGTCATGCCTAAATCCATCTCGTTGGTCTGTTCTTCACCCACATCTCTACAATCTCTCTCTTCTCCCTATGCCGGGAGGTGCTCCTCAACCTCCAGGACTCGTTTCTGTCCAGGCGCAAGTCATGGGGTCACAGCAGAGGTTCCACTGTGAGGGTTGCTCCCTAGACAATGGCAGACCACCCATGGTGAGGAGGAGGTGATAGAATCTGGCAGTGCAGATGCAGGCTCTGTTTTCTGCTGGTCCCTTGATCCTCTAGTCCCCTTCCCATTATCCTGGGGTCCCACTTTCTTACCATGGACCCCTGAGCCAGCAGTGCCTTGGCAGGAACCCTTTAAATGAAATATTTCACCACCAAGGAAATATTTCATACTTTCAGAGGTAGCAAACACTGTATAATCTGCCCCGTCTGGGTGGTGCTTTTAAATCAGGTTCAAGGAGTGTTCATGGTTATTTGGAACCACATAAACCTGGTGCCAGAATGACATAACATGCCTCACCTCTGGCTTCTTCCATCCTGGTAGCAAAAACTACCTTCCCATAACAGTATAGATCATACACTAGTGTCTCATTGTGAAGGAAATGGGGGAACGTTGGAGTAAACAAGTAAACAGCACAGTGCAAGAGACAGCAGTCACATACAAAACCCCATGCTTGGGCATCAAACTGCTAAATCTATCTGAAGTGGACCCCATGGGAAAAAAAAAAAACACTTCCCAAGGAAAAGGAGGGGGAACCAACCACACTCCTAAAATAAACAGCACGTAACAAAAAAAAAGCACAGACTAACAGAAATCCAGCTAGTGTACACAGCACATGCCATGCACAGCCTCACTTTCACAAACTGCCACAATCCCAAGAGAGAGAGAGAATTTAAGTTATAGGCTAAACATATTACATATGACTTTCCTTGGGCTGGCCACATGGTTATTGTTTTAAAAAGTACCAGTCATCATTAGACATCACAGAAATGTGTTTGTAATTCCATTCAGGCTGTGGTTAGAGAGAGATGGCTCTTAATTTTAAAAATTAGGATTATATATTGAAACTGGATTGACTGATACCAAAATCTAGATCGCTCTTTTTCCCTTTTTTTAAAACATATGAACCAAAAACTGTCTGTGGGCTAAATTGTGAAAACTGCAGTGCCAAATGTGAAGATGCGTGCATGTGTTTGAGGAAGGCTTCTTTTTACAAGTGATAGCATCTAGTGAACTGGCCATGTTTTATCTGTGAATGTCTTTTTTCTCAAATGGAACTGCTCATTGTGTATTTTAGTGGCATTAATGTTATTTAAATCACTGCCCCTATCTCTTCATTGATTTTTAGACTCTGTTCCTACATTTGGAGATCTGAGTTTGATAGTTTGAAGACAACAAATGTAAGAAATGTTGGGCTCAAACAGCCAGTTTACTGCGAAGACAGGAATGGAGAAAAAGAGATGCATGAAAATGGGTGAAAATCTGGGAGCTCAACTTTGAACTTCTTGAACACCCTACATGCCTATTAAACTCATGCGTGTGCAGGGAATGTAGAACCAGACCATGTAGAAACATGCTCATGTGTGTTGTAGCATCCTTTCTCTCTCAGATTACACTAACTGGTCCAGATATACGAATTCAACAACGTTAATAGCCAGCAGTGGGCGTGGTCTGCTGTGTGCACCCTGACCAAATGCTAAGATAAGAGGATGATCTTACTGCCACAAAATTTGTTGTTGTACATCTACAGGAAGCAACTCTCTCAGCAGCACTGGATATAGGAATACAGAATATAATCATATGACCATGTCATCATATGACCATGAGCAGCTGAGAGCAACATGGCCATTTAGCATGGAGGAGTGTTGCTACAACATGGAGCAAAAAATCCAGATTCCACAGGAGGTGGAATACATGGTGTGCACAGAAAACACTGCTCCTCCAGATTACTGTCACAGTCCAGCTGCCAGATTAAGACACAAGAGTGAGTGCACCAAACTCAGTAAGTCTAAATGTCATATGGACTTAGATATTAATGTGGCATCCACAGCTGATGTGCAAATATACACCATTATATAACTAGCTGCCAGTACCTGAGGTCAGCAGCTACTCCCACCCTCACAGTCTGCCAGCTGATATACAATTCCAACTCCAAGAGGCTGTCAATGCACATCTGACACAATCTGTATCTTGCAGTATTATGCTTCCCCTCCATGTCTTTAGGATGTATTTGTGTATGGTAACATAGGCTGTTACTTGCCTCACTGAAACTGAGTAGTCCTGTCGTGTCTCTTGTGTGTCCCTCTAGATAGCTGAAACCCCTAATTTAGCTTCTGGAAATTGCTTGAATTTTCACTCTCTGGGCTTGATTTTGCTCTCACTTACACTGGTGTAAATCAGTAGTACCATTCACATCTGTAGGATTACCGTAGCGTCTAAGGCCTTCTTTATGGATCTATTTTAACATTGGTTCAGCATGTGCTTTAGGATTTTTCCAACACCGTGCCTCCTTTCTAACAGACAGCACCCACTTATCCCATAGCACCTTGCATGCAGAGTCCAGGTGCATGGCTGCATGAGAGAGCACACAATGTTGCAAAACCTCTTCCATTCCTTTTGCGCAGGTTTCCTGGCAATCCATGGGGCAATCAGACCCTCTGAATTTGAGGGACTAAACTTGGCTTATACTAGACATTAATCTACAGTGCATATCTAGATCATCATGCTGTTGGTAGTTCATTTCAAAAGATTATCATGGCGATAATTACAATTTTCTCATTATTTATTCAATTTCTAAATTCACTAAGAGTGTAAGAATGTAACTGTATTGTTCTTGTACATTGATCTCTTATTTTCTTATGTATGACTCTTCAGTTTTGCTTTTGTCTAGAGCATGATATCCCATGAAGAAACGAAATTTGTGTTTCAGTAATGGTCCAGGGAAATGGCAGATTTAAAGTGTTCCCTTTTTATTTGTTCCATTGACTCACCTAATAGGATTTAAGTTGGTTTACAATGATCAAGCTCTAATAAAAATAACACATGCTTCTGTTTTGGGGAAGGCTCTAGAAAGTTGGTTTCCCCCCCAGATACTTTTAGAGGACTTTCAGAAACTTCATCTTGTTCAGCATGAGAGCCAGACATAATTTTTAAATAGAATCTGATTGCTAGGTAACGCAGCAGTGAAAATTATAGATATATGGTCAAATACTGTTTGTTACGTATGTTTGGACTTATAGACATCCATCTGATTGCTCACATGTTATAAAGAGAAGATTTTAGACCAGTGTAGAATGCGTGGAACAAATCTGAAACCTTTCCCTTTATGGACAACTATTTCTCTTTTGTTATATTTCCATCAAAGATGCAGCTACCTGTGTTTAGGTGAGTGACGTGATTGGCAATGGCAGTGGTTGCATTGTTTGGAAAAGAAGGGACTGGCAGTTTACAGGCTTTGTTTTGACTGACTGGTTTTGCCAGGCCTGAAGTTAGCACAGTGGTGATTAACAGATCGCTCTGACAGTGACTAATGCCGGAGTGCCAAGATCCAGAGAGTGCCAAAATATCCAAGAACAAAGAATAGCTGCTGAACTAATGGCTTCATTGTTTCACATACTGCTTCAGATAGGGCTGCTTTCTTACTGCCTGTAGTCACCTCAACAAATGCAGAACGGACACTTAATGAAACCAGGAATACTGGAGCAGAAAGAGTTCTCAGCGAGAAGCCTGATCTTTCCTCTTCTCAAGTGTGCTTCCCTTCCTGAGGAGTCCCACTGAGGCCCATGGGATTGAGATTACGCTTGTACAAACCTAGCACAATGTGGCATAAGCAGAATATGACGTGAGGCTTGAAGTGTAAAGAAGATGCTTTTTTTTTTGTTCTTGTGTTTACTGTCTAGTTGGATATCGGATGCTTGCATACCCAGTAGAACTAGGAAATTTTCACATTTTCATAAATGGTGGAGATATACAGCTGCTTCCATACTTTTACTACCTAGAGAAGTTGTCCTGTGACTAATATAAGTTGCTCTTTTATTTGCAGATATAATACCTTGCCGAGCAGAAGAACACTAAAAAATTCAAGATTAGTGAGTAAAAAAGATGATGTTCATGTCTGCATCATGTGTTTACGTGCCATAATGAATTACCAGGTACTTGCATTTCAATGATTTTTGACAAAATAACTCTTTTACTTTCTGAAGGTGGAAGAAGAAGCTAGGCATAATCATTTTTAAAAGTAAAGCAGATGTGAAAGCTTAATTTCTTACCTGTAATTATACAGTATATTTGCTATTCAGTCTATTATAGGTCAAATTCTGTTCTCACTTACATGGAGGCAGTTTTCATTAACTCAGTGGGAGCTGCACTCCTGTAACTGAGATCGGAATTCAGCTCAATCTGTAGACTTGACGTGTGAAGTTTAATGGGAATTGTACAGAACAGTTAGAATGTTATGCAAATAACAGATATCGGATTTCACTCTATGTGCTTAGTGCAAAACAATAACAATAAAAGCTGCATGGGAAAGAGTAAAGTAGAGCAAAAGGAATCTTCATTTCAGAATTTCTCTGTATTGTCACCGTGAAGTTGTGGTCACACAGCACTTTCTTGTGGTTTCAGACACTCTGAATTTTCTCTGTAACAATTACTGTTAACTGTTACATACTTCCAAAATAAGCTTCTCAAAACCATTATGTTTGTTTTGTCTTGTACCACCCATGAAGTATTATTTTTAACCATTTATTTAGGAAGTATTAACAAGTTTACAAGCCTTTGCCATGGAAATATCAGAAACAACACAGTTATTACAACGGTGAGCTGTTGTCTACAAGAGACGTACAGGAATATAGTAATCAGATCTCTATTTAACAGGGTATTTCCATACTACAGTGCGAGTATCATTACAATACCTATGACATGTCATTTCTGTTTACACATATTTAACAGGCCAGGCATGTCTATCAAAAGTTAATATTAAAAAAAAATGGACAGAAGGGCTGGGTTTTTTTGCAAGTGAATGTACTTTGAGTATTGAATAAATGATAACTAAATATCTAAGTATCTATTTGTCTTTTATGTTGCTGTATACATAATGGGTGCATAAATTTTTCCATCGCCACAAACTCCTATGTTTTTTAACCAACACTCTACGGTTGGACTGTTTTTCTTTTTTCAATGAGAGACTATCAGCAGTCTAGCACAGGGGTTGGCAACTTTTCAGAAGTGGTGTGCCGAGTCTTCATGTATTCACTCTGATTTAAGGTTTTGCGTGCCAGTAATACATTTTAATGTTTTTAAAAAGTCTCTTTCTATAAGTCAATAATATATAACTAAACTATTGTTCTATGTACATAAGGTTTTTAAAATGTTTAAGAAGCTTCATTTAAAATTAAATTAAAATGCAGAGCCCCCCGGACTGGTGGCCAGGACCGGGCAGTGTGAGTGCCACTGAAAATCAGCTCGCATGCTGCCTTTGGCACATGTGCCATAGGTTGCCTACCCCTGGTCTAGCAGTTACTAGTAGGGGAGACATAAATTCTGCATTTCCTTGTGTGTGACCACCTCCACCAGGAAGCTCCAGGAGGATTACCAAAGGATCCTTTGGTAATAAATATCCAACAGTTTGTGGTATCTGGTTATGGATTGTGTCCCAGAACTCTGTAATGACTGGACATGTCTGAGAAGTGTTTCTGGCACCAGTGTATAGGGTAAATTCTGTTGCTGGTTATACCATAGTCAAAGGAATTTGCTGAAAGTATTGGAAATCAGTGGCTTTGCCCCAGGTTTAGATCCATGAAATTGAGAGCAGAATTTAAGCCTATTCGCCAGATCCTCAGCTGGTGTAAATTAGCATAGCACCACACATCTCTAATGAAAAAAGCATGGATAAAATGATCTATTGTTATAATAATTGAATGTTTTTCTTAATTCAGTTATAGTTTTCTGCATATTTAAAACACATAAACAGTGATAGGCTTACAAATATTATAAACAGTTGTTATACAGAAAAATAAATGTGTGTATTAGAATACACGTACTATTCTGTATTGGGCTGGAAACTCTTCTTTGAAGGGTAAATGACACCCTTGATTGACCAAAAGGTCCAAAATGAGAGGGAAGGGAAATAGAAAAAAGAAAAGGATGAGGGGCTCGCAATGGCATTCCGGAAGGTTATTAAAGTCTGTGTTTGTCAGATGACTCACAGCCAAACCAAAAGTACTTTCCACACTGCTGGTAGAAGAACAATTGGTATGTACAATATTAAATATAAATGTGCTGACTGATACTGTAAACTTGACAAAGTTTTGTTTGGTGTACAGAGCCATGAAGGGTTGCCAGAATTGGTCATAGATATGTAATTTACTGGAATTTTTGGAATAATAATTGCAGTCTCAAAACTGAAACGGTATTTCCCCTTCCCATTTCAGTATGGATTCAATATGGTCATGTCACATCCACATGCTGTTAATGAGATTGCACTAAGCCTGAACAACAAGAATCCCAGGTAAGATGTCAGGAGTTTAGGACCTAGGTAAATACAGAATATACTGCGCTTGATGGCTTTTAGAGACACTTTTCAAACTTGCCTATGCACAAGTTTTTTGCACCAGAATCACTAAATCAATTTAGATGCAATGATGCGACCTGTAATGTAGATACACTTAAAATAGTTAAAATTACACTGAAACCGGGTTCACTTAAGCCTATAGTTACTGTAATTTATCGCATGGGTCTGTATTAGGGGTTTGGACTGGTGTGACTAAATTGATTTTAAATTGATTTAGATATTATAGGAAAAGGGGTGAAATCCTGGCTCTGTTAAACTCAATGGAAGATTTGCCATTGAATTCAGTGGATCCAGGTCTTCAACCAAGGTTTATAATACAGACAAACCCTTAGACATCGAACTGTTTTAGAACCCAGCACAGGTTCTTTAAGAGAGCTAGCGAGAGCAATGTTATTGCTTATTACAGTGGAAGTTCCTTAGCTTGTAAGCTCTTCAGAGCAGGGACTGTCTCTTATTCTATGTTTGTACCATGCCTGTACAAAGTGGCTTCATTTGTACTTGGCCCTAGGCACTACTATAATAAACAATAACAATAATGTTCCTCGTTGCATGCTTACTTCTCTCTCACTCCCCACACACTTTTGCTCTGCTGGGAGTTGCCAAGCTAAAGGTTGGATCCCCAGAATTTCCCGGTCTCAGGACCCTGAGAAATAATTGAATGTTGGTTGAAGCCAAACATGAGAAACAGTCTTGTGCATACAGTGAAAGATAGAACTACAGAAAGTGAGGAGGACTGTGACCATATCACCACAGTCTTTCTGCAGTGCTCCTCTTTAGAATGCAAGCATCTGAAATCATGTTGTTCTGGTGGTAGTTAGTGCATGACTTCCTTTAGTCAGACTTGTGGGAGGGTGTGAATACGGTGTTGGTAAGTCTCACAATATTATAAGTCACAGGATATTTAGTGCGGTTTTTTAAAGCTCCATCTCCAGAAGTTAGGAGATTATTTAAGAATCTCAGCATTCAATTTTTAATAAAGCGAAGAACCCCAAAGATTCATAAACCAGAAGGCAAATGTGAAGAAACCAAAATGTATTATGGTTTAAAATCTCATGATATTTAAGCCACTCTCATGATTTTGGAGGCCTGGCTTGTGAGCTGAATGGGTGAGGGCGGCTGTTCTATGGAAAGAGGGAAGCAGCGGCTCTATGCTATATCCTCCATATAACCAAGAACCATAACCATACACACTGTGCGTGCCACAGAAATTAGTGAGGTAATTGAAGGGTGGAGGCAGGGAACAGACATAATTTCAGCATGTTCTTCTTGTGCCCAAATGGATGCAAGGAAAGCAACATTAATTGTCCCTCCTGCCTGCCAGCCCTGATGGAAGTGGTGTAGGATGCACATATCAATGGCAACAAAGAGTCCTGTGGCAGTTTCTAGACTAACAGATGTATTGGAGCATAAGCTTTCATGGGTGAATACCCACTTCATCAGACACACGAAAGCTCATGCTCCAATACGTCTGTTAGTCTATAAAGTGCCACAGGACTCTGTTGCTTTTTACAGATCCACACTAACATGGCTCCCCCTCTGATACTTGATACCAGTGGCAGACTTTGCAGCCATGGGCGAGATGGCTGCTGCAACCAGCTTGGAGAAATTCAGGATACTTATGATCCCTCTGCACACCAGATGGGTCATGGGGATCTGCGAGTTTGTGGACCTTGCCCCTTCCTATCCATAATCGGTATGAATCCCTCTACTTGAAGGGAAGGACATGAATGATATTCCATTACAAAAACTCTTTGAATCTGTTAGCAGAGCTTTGATCCTCCTGTGGGTTTTTGTGTGGCAGGGAAAAAACTGGCAATTAGAATCTGATTTAAAAATATAAAAATCCGTTCAGGATTGTTGGGAAATTGAACATTTTATCTGTGTCCAGCTCTTACTGTAACAGTTTAAAAGCAAAATAGCATCTCCGTCTAAGGCCCTGATTCAAGAAAGCACCTAAGCCTGTGCTTAATTCCTTATATGTCTTTGAGATTTTAGTGCCTGTCAGTCGTTCTTCCGGACAAGGCCTTACTAGTCCCCTTGCCTTAGCTGTGCAAAGCAAGGAGTATGATGAGTTCCATTATGTTACAGGCACTTGGAGTTTGTTGCATACTTTTATATCAGCAACATTTTAGATGAGTTCTTTTTCTACTTATGGATGAAAGGGAATTGTCTTTGTGTGAGCTTGGCCGCTATCCAGCTTGCTCAGAATTTCACACTAAAGAGGGGAAAACATGCTAAAATGTCGCATAATTCAGTGTCTATAGGCACCTCTTGTTATACTGTAGTATAAATAAAATAATTGTAATGGAGGATTTTTCACAGTTGTATCTAGGAAAGTCATACATTGGAATCAAAGGCACATTCCCTTAATGTTGAACTTTTAGGGGAAATATGCTGCATTATGGTAAAAATAGCTGACCAATAACTGCTGTTCATGATGTGCATGAATGTTGTAAAGCGATCCCCCTTTAAATATATATATAAAATCACTCGTGCAATATGGAGTGCCAAGTACTCTGGATCTGAAGATGCTCAGAATATTGAAGCAGGTTCTCAGTACCTTGTGGAATCAAGGCTCTCAAAGCACTTGAAGAGTAAAAAGATACTGAGGGCAAATAATTGTATTCAGTCATCACATCCATCTTGCAAATGAGGTAGTAGCTGAATCATCACTTTATTATCATTAATTCTTGTGTTTTCTTTCTTTTTTAACAGAACAAAAGCCCTTGTCTTAGAACTGTTAGCAGCCGTTTGTCTTGTCAGAGGAGGGCACGAAATTATTTTATCTGCATTCGATAACTTTAAGGAGGTAGGTTATTCTGCTTCATCAGAGATTGGTGCGTATACATATAGCTTTGATATGGTCTAGTGGATCTTCATGGTTTATCTTAATTTCCTGAGGTATGGAGAGTGACTGATGTTCCACAAACTACTTTGAGATGCAGTGACATAAACAGAGGGTTAGGGCCTGATTCTGATCTGACACCAGTTCTACTCCATTCAGCTCCAATGGAGTTAATCCTCATTCAGGCTGCAATTAGTGAGACCAGAATCAGGTGTTGCTTTGATGAAGTGATAAATCTCATAAGCGCTTCTGTTTTCCACATTTCACACCTAAATTTAAAGTGTTTGTTTTTATTATATGACTCTTAATATACAAGCAGAGATGAACCTATGTGGCAGATTTTGGGTGTAGATTTGAATGTCTCCAGAGTTTCAGGAAGGAATTGGATTCAGATTCAGATTTTGAGCACATCTCTAAACATAACCCGACTTTCCATTCTTCTGCTTGTGAAACTCCCTTGAAGTCGATAGGAGTGTTAATCAATATCAGGATTGTAGTCATTTCAGAAGAATCTGACTCTTCAGAATGAAAGCTAAAAATTCTCAAAAAGTCTTAACATAATGTTACCTCCTGTATGTTCAGTCTGTTTACACTCAGTTTTCCTCAGTCTGTCCTTACTCACATTCATATTGGCTATCAAGTATGACATAGCCAGATATGAGACTATTTCATTCATTTTAATTAGATGTGACAAAATATAGTATTGAATTAAGTTTTACTAAATTCAATTTTTGAAATGGCATAGAAATTCAAATGAAAATGATATGAGCTGGGATATAAAACACAAATGTTCAGGTTGATTTGCAGAACTGAAATAGCTGGCATGTAGTAATTCTGTGCACTCTTGACTAACGGTCTGTCTACATTGGAGCTGGAGGTGTGATTTCCAGCTTGAGGAGACATACCCGTGTTAGCTCTCATCTAGCAACCATGCTAAAAATAGAAGTGTAGCCCCAGTGTTGCAAGTGGTGCGAGGTGATATGCAGTTTAGGATCACTTTTATAGATTCTCATATGAACAAAACACAGTTTTTGTTTCTAAATTGCTCTTCCACTTTATAGGGCCATTTCCAAAGTTCTCTGGGTGCAAAATTACTTTTGCCATCAATGGAATTTCACATATGGAGGGATTGCAAAATCAAACCTCGGGATGGAATCCTGACCCTCTTGAACAATGGCAAAACTCCCATTGACTAAAGCAAAGCAAGGTTTTCTTCCTGGGTTTTGGGAGATATATAAGTTTGGGTTAATCAATAAAGAGAAAATAGTTGATTCACCAAGTTTGATCTGTCCTAAAATTGTTAGAATTTGATGAATACCAACAAGATTGTAAACAAATGTATGTGTGTGGGGGTTGTTTTGTTTTTTATTAAACCCACCATTGCTGCCGAGATTAAAAAAAAAATTATTTTTCAGTTGTCCAACCCAGAAAACAAGTGTAAGCTCAGTCATTTGGTGGTTCTGCAGTGATAAGCTAAGACACATTGAACTAAATTCTAATGCAGGGATCTCTGCTATTTCTGAAAGGATGCCATACAGCCACTAGTAGCTTGCCATCCATTTCCACCTCATAATGCCTTACTCCTCTCTAGCCATATAAACAGTGGGAAGCATTTTTATTTCTGGCGCTTTGTTTCTTTAGCTAGGTAAAATGTATGTGTTTGGCCAGTTAACTGTGACCCTTTTCAAACGTCAGCAGAAATAAATGTCTGATTCACAGCAATCTTACTTGCAATTTCATCTCAATTAATACATGACTCTCTTAGCTATAGTACTTAAGGTGGGATTTTCAAAAGCGCGCTGTTAGGCTAACTTTGCTCCTGCTGTAGTCACTAGTAGTTTTACCTTTACTACCTTTAGCACATAGTCTGATAGCATAATTCTACTTTCAACCACACTGATGGAAGTTGTCCCCCCGCCCCCAATAAAAATAAAATAAAAAATAAAAAATTGCTTTGCACTTTGGGAATTCTCCCAGCTAGAATTCTGATGTTAAATTACACCTATTATTATGCAACTTTAGCATACCTATAGTTGCTGGACAGCTGTAATTACAGATTCTGAGCATAATTTTGAAAGTGATTTCCACCTTGCCTCTACTGCACCCTCAGTCTTGCAAGAGCAAATAATTGTGGGCATGGTTTTGTACCTAGAACAACATAGGAATGTATTTCATGTCATTTACATGTCTGCATCCATGATTGAACTTGCATGTCAGGTAATTATAAATATAAATGACATTATTTGTGCCTATAGATAACTGTGGGTATAACCCTGTGCCTGTCAATTGCAGTGAAACAATGGAAAATTGGTACATTGAAATCAGACACTTTATCCACAGATTGAAAAAGAATCGTGCTCCTGTTGTGTATGCACAGAACTGGGTATTGGAGTTTTAATCCAGCTCTTTCACTCGTTCATTTGTGGCTTTGGGCGAGTCACTTAACATCTCTGACATAGTTTTCCCCCTTGTAAAAGGAAATGAATAGTACAAATGAACATAATGAGAATGTTGTGAGGAATAACTGGATAATGTTTGTGAAGGGCTTTAAATACAAAAAGTGCTGACTGAGTGCTAAATACAGCATCATTATTCCAGTTTAAAATTCTGTATACAGAAGTATTGTAGAAGGGAGGTAATTGTTAGGAATTACAGACTAGTTTGGCAAGTCACTACATAATGCATATTACTCAAACCAGCCTGTGAACCTTTGTAATCACCTCTCTATAGGTTATTATAGTCATTATGTGTCACAAATAAGTCAAAAGTTACTTTTACCGTCTATTATAATTCTTTTAATAGAACTTTTTGTTGCTGTTTTATGTTTCTCTTGCAGCTAGTTTTGAAAGACTTTTATAGTCCAATCAGTTTGTATTTTGTTGTTTATTTACTTGTATCATATTCTGTTTGATCAAGTTGTTCTGCAGTAAGGGAGCTGTCTGGATGTTATAATTGGAGTTATAGTGCAAAGAGTGATTTTATGTCCATAAATTCTGTTTCTAATTATTTTTCTATTCGTCTGATTCTCATATTTGTTTCGTGTTCTGTTTTCCAGATTGTTCTGGTTCAAGAATTAGTTTCCAATAATGATTTCAGGGCTTTATGCTCTTAATTTTTTTAGCCAGTCATATTACAGATCTCTGAGTCACTGACATGTAAAATACTTAATGGCAGATTTATAGCAGTATAGCTCTAATTTAAAATACTGTGAGCATAATAATATTTGCATGGCGTCTTTAACTATGTGTTGTAATTCTGCCACAGTTTCTTTATGGTTCTTTCATCAGACACAGTATAAAAAAGGAAGACAGATTAGACCTTGTCAAGCTAGATCTCTGCCATTTTACTGGCATGCCATAAACTAGCTTCAAAAGAAACCTGAACTTCAGTCTGAAACTCACTCTGTAAGTAAGTGAGTAGAGAGAACAATACATTTCAGACTAAATTCTCCTCTAATTCACACCTGTGCTAGTCAGGAGGAACATCAGTGATTTCAATAAACTTGTTTTCAAGTTTATGCTGACATGCAGAATTTGGCCTTTAGGCTTTGACTGTGCAGGGACAGTGCTGGTAATCTGAAACAGTTTTCAAGACTCCATTTTGAAAATGTTTTAAATAATATGGCTTTTCTGGCTAAGGCCAGGCAGTGTGACTGAGGCATAACTTTTTTTTTCTTTTCTATTTCTTTTTTTAAAAACCTGGCTGATAAAAATTATTTTTGTCCAATGATCGCACCTGAAATCCTTTGCAATATTGGTTCTTGTACCCAGGCAGTTTCCCAGTGTAGACAGGGGGCTTGATATGCTTAGAGTTTCAGACTCAGCTCAAGGGCTTATTTGTTTTCTACAGAATAATTAAAGCAATGTCATAACTGATTATTTCTGAAACGGAGCCATGTGAGTATACTAAAGCCAAACTGTTGCAAACTAGAATAGTGAGGGGGTACCAAACCCGAATGTAGGATATCCCTGAAGGAAAAAATATCTATGAATCTCAGGCACCCAAAGGGGAATGGAAACCAAGCAGGAAAATGTAGTTTAGAATTGATGGAGAAATAGGGAGCTCTGTCCTGCATATGTGTGTTGGAGAGCAGAAGAGTATGCTTCAATCAATTGCTCTAATCATAGGTATTCCAGGTTGTGGGGGCGGGTTGTACATTCAAGCACGTGAATGTTGCGTCTGTGAAATTTCTTTGTCTGAGTTTCATTTTGCCAAAAGTCTTGTGAAAATTAAAAAAAAAAAAGAGAAGATAGGCAAGGCTGAGGCCACACAGAAATCTCTGTATAGCGAGGAACCATCAGTATCTCCATCCTTCTCATCCGTCGCCACTTTTAATAGTCTGCTTTTTGTACAATTGTCATTCTTGGTATTTTTGACCAAAAGCTGGTAGTTGAGTGTAACCAATTAGCAGTTATTCTGTTGCAGTTCATGTGCCCATTTGATGAGTTGCATTCCACAGCCTAGAAGCTATTTGGTAGTAGCCATTTTTATTGCAGTCCTCTGGGATGGAGGTTTTCTTAAAGAGCTTGTCCAGTTCTGGGTCTTGAACGTTTCCTTCATTCCGTTATAGAGGTGAGGAGAATTAATTCCTGTGTCAGGGTTCTTAAATTCATCTAATTCATTTTCAGGAGGAGTAAAACTAAGATATAGATGAAAGAGAACCTGAATATGGTTTGAAGAGTCCATCTCCTGTCTCTTTCTGGACAAGGTGGCCTTTTGCACCATTCTCTGCCTCTTCTCTTCACTATAAAATCAGTTTCATAATTGTCCCAATATTGTTTGGCCATTGTATGTCAGAAGAAAATTGTGCTGCACTTTATTAACTTGGCATTTGAAAGTCTGTCTAGTTTTATTTACGAGGGACTTGGGTTTGATTCCAGCAGCTCTTGGAGTGTAATCTACTCTAATCCAGCCTCTAAAACATCCTGGGATAAAAGGATTACAAGTACATTGGGTAACAGTGGAAATTGCTCCTTGGTTTTGACTGACATCCTGGAGTGAGCAGAGGTTACTTACCCTTTTCTTAATGAAAGCAGCTCCAGTATGTATTTCAGGGCCCTTTCTTGCTCTCTCTCTTTCTCTCTAAGGAAGACTTTCTATCTGCATCTGTTGCTTGACTGTATTTTACTATATTTATGTGAAATAAATTAGAGCTACTGTCCCACATGTAACAGAACAGCCAGGGGCATTTTGTTAGCTATTTACTTTTCTTTTTGCCGTTTCCAGCCTGCTGCTTGTTTTGTTTGCAGCATATGGGAGGAAAATCCTGTTTGAATGGCGTACTCAAGTGCTAGCTAGGTTAGGAATTCTCATCCTTACCATGACACCTATATTCATCCACTTGCAGCTAGTCCTCCTCATTTTCCAGTATTGAGAATTGGTTTTAGTAACAGTAAATAATTGCTGTGACACAGAGGAAAAATTCAGAGCTGTATTTCACAGTAACATTTCTTATGGCTTAGTTGCACAATGTAGCTTATGAATGAACTCTTTCTAAACTTGAATATTAGACTCTGTTCCAGTGAATGCTAATGGCAGGATGCACTAGAACTGATGTGATAAAAACAAGTCTGGGTTGTGGTTTGGAGTGATAAGCAATGATGATGACTAGAACTGAAGATCTTTGAGGGTCTTACGTGTTGATTTCATGGCTTGGCTCCTTCTACTACTTTTTGAAGATCTAAGACACTCAGGTCCTTAAACATCATGACCAAGGTGGTAAAATGTGTAGTTAGATCCCCATACACTTACTTTTATTTAGTTTCTCTCTGTCTCCACAAAAACTTCAAAGTCTTCAGAGCCTTAGAGTACAAGTTGTTGCCTATCTTGGAACTTATCCTTCCATTACCCAATCCAGTGGCAGACACAGGGTGATTTCTTTGGCAAAGCTGTTCTTGCTATCTGTTAGATTTGTTACCATCCTCCAAACTCCCTCTTCATTCATTGCTGCCTAGCCTGCCTTCACTGGCAATGCCATCTTCAAATTAATGGGATGATAGAAGATGGAACTAGAGAAGACCTTTTAGCTCATCAAGCCCATCAGCGTGCCAGAGTTGGATATAGTCCCCAGATAGAGGATGGATCAAATTGTAAGTGTTTTGCTGCACTTAATCCTTGTCAGAAGCCCATGATGTTTTGCTTGAGCTGTGCAAAAGAATGTATAAAAACTTGTATATTTTCTTGCTGAATGTAAAAAAATCTTGAGTCAAATTTCTTCACTGAGGTAAGGGTGTTTTTCACAGGCTGAAAAACAAACAAACCACTTTGCCTATTGGCAGAACAATTGGTATTAAGACAACTGGGTTTTCAACCAGGAAGTGTGGAGTAGGATGTTGGTGAAAAAGGTAAACACTCCAATCCAGGTTAGAGCCATGAATTTTTTGAAAATCTTTTATTTTTCAATGCAGAAAAATCTGTCTTGGGAAATTTTACTTCTCTGTTAGGTGTATGCACACTGGCTTTCCTTTATCTGGTGGGTTTCCAAAGAATAACTTTGATCCTTGGTGGTTATGTAGAATAGCTTGTGACCTCAGATACCTATTGATTTGTAAGTGGAGTGGCTTTTTATAGGGAATTCATTACAGCCAAGCTCTATTGTGCAGAGTAATTCCAGTGTTCAAAAAGGTCTCCAAAGGCATGCAATCTCATTTTTCTCACATTTTCCATTATATCAGTTTAAACTAAAAATTGGTCTAGCCAAGAAGCTGTTTATGTGCCTTGATGGATAGCTGTGTTTTGGACTTCCTTTTGAATCTGACATTGTAGGTGGTTTTTGTTGTTAAGAAATGTGTTTTATAATATTTAATGGATAATCCCATTGAGTATTTTCAATTTTTTCTTTCAGCTTCTGTCAAATCTCTTTATTACATACCACATAAAAATATTTGTACTCCCTTTCTGCATAGCAAAAGACTCTAGATGTTTTCTTTTTGATTGTTTACGGTTCTCTCTAACACTGAAGTCTCGCTGATACACCAGGAATTGACTCTGAGCAAGTTTCCCCTTCACAGAGAGGAATTAAAGATGGGACATAAGGGCCTAACTGTGCCGTCACCCAGAATTGAAACAAAGCCTAAATGGAACTTTGAGTTTTGAAACAGTTTAGACACGGGTTTTTTTGTACACCTCTGACTTTCCTGCTTCTTCCTGGAAGTGGAAGTATCAGAATACAGGAAAGAGAGGGTGTTCTTGCAGTACTTTAGTCCAGCTGGAGGCACTTGAAATCTCTGATGAAATCCTATTCTCATGAGATTCTTTGCCCAGTTTGGAAGACTCAAGAAGATTGGATGTTTCAAAAAAGCATCCAAACTTTGCCATTAGCCACATTGAACATTACTGCCAAAAAGTTTGAGGTTCACCATTTCTGCTCACAAAAGCACTGCTGCTACTCTATCACAGTAAAAGTCAGTGGGATTTGGGGGTTCTCAGCTGTTTGCGTAATTGTGACTTAAAGGAGCAGTCAATTGAAATCTGAATATTATAGAAGTGTATATGGTTGAATGGTGTCAGTAGGATAGGGTCCAGTTGGACCCACGTGGTTCAGTGCACGGATTTCATCTTTCTGTATGTTCTTTCTCAAGCCTACCCTTGAGTCCAACCTGATAAGTGCTGAGCACTGGTAACCCCCATTCACTTCAATGGGAGCTTCCCATGCTCAGCTGGTGTCTGATCCTACTCCCATTGAACTAAGTGGGGCAGGACTAATTCCTAAGTGTGCAGCACTTGTTGGGATTCGGCCTGTTGTTATCAGTGAATCCATTGCTATTGGTGTATTTTAGAAGAATTTTCATGCCAAGGGTGGGTAATAGACCCTTGTCATCACAAGGAGCCTCTTCCTGGATCCATTTATGCTCAAGGCAAAATTCTCATTGACTTCAGCGTGAGCACGAGTAGGTCCCATGTTGCTTGGGGCTAGAGAAGTCAGACATTTACCAGCCCATTGTCACCCGCATCAGTTAGTTCATGTTTCTACAGTGCATTATAACTATATTATCATGCATTTTTATTAAGACCTGGTCTACACTACAAGTTTAGGTCGAATTTAGCAGCGTTAAATCGAATTAACCCTGCACCCGTCCACACAAGGAGCCATTTACTTCGACATAAAGGGCTCTTAAAATTGATTTCTGTACTCCTCCCCGACGAGGGAAGTAGTGCTGAAATCGACATTGCCGGTTCGAATTAGGGTTAGTGTGGACACAATTCGATGGTATTGGCCTCTGGGAGCTATCCCACAGTGCACCATTGGGGCCGCTCTGGACAGCAGTCTGAACTCAGATACACTGTCCAGGTAGATTGGAAAAGCCCTGTGAACTTTTGAATTTCATTTCCTGTTTGCCCAGTGTGGAGAGTTGATAAACACAGGTGACCATGCAGAGCTGATCAGCACAGGTAACCATGCAGTCCGAAAATCGAAAAAGAGCTCCAGTGTGGACAGTACGGGAGGTACTGGATCTGATGGGGAGAGGATTCTGTGCTAGTAGAACTATGTTCCAAAAGACGAAATACCAAAACATTTGAAAAAATCTTCCAAGGGCATGATGGAGAGAGACCACAATAGGGACTCAGTACAGTGTCGCGTGAAAGTTAAGGAGCTCAGACAAGCGTACCAGAAAACCAAAGAACCAAACGGACACTCCGGGGCAGAGCCACAGACATGCTGCTTCTACGCTGAGCTGCATGCAATTCTAGGGGGGGCTGCCACCACTACCCCACCCCTGACTGTGGATTCCGAGGAAGGGGTACTCTCAGCCATGCCTGAGGATTTTGCGGATGGGGAAGATGAGGAGGAGGAGGAGGAGGAGAAGGATGAGCTTGAGGAGAGCACACAGCACACGGTTCTCCCCAACAGCCAGGATCTTTTTCTCACGCTGACTGAAATAGCCTCCCAACCCTCTCAAAAGGCAATGAGCTGCTGCTGTGTAGCAATGCAGTCTCACATCTACCAGCACCCAGGAGACTTATGGTGATGGTCAGCTGTGCAGGCTCCATGCTTGCCGTGGTATGGCGTCTGCACGGGTAACCCAGAAAAAAGGCATGAAATGGTTGTCTGCCATTGCTTTCATGGGTGGGGGCTGACAACATGTACCCAGAACCACCTGCAACAATGTTTTTTGCCCCATCAGGCATTGGTGTCTCAGCCCAGAATTCCAATGAGCGGGGGAGACTGCGGGAACTATGAGATAGCTATGGGATAGCTACCCATAGTGCAACACTCCGGAAGTCGACACTAGCCTTGGTACTATGGACGCACACCGCCGAATTATTGTGCTTAGCGTGGCCGCATGCACTCAACTTTATACAATCTGTTGTCAAAAATCAAATTCTGTAAAACTGGAGTAATCCTGTAGTGTAGACATACCAGTTTTGTGTTGTAAGGATCCAAGAATGTTGGAGACATTTGACAGGATGGTGCAGAGGCTAACTTGCCCACAGTGGAGCATTCCATTATCACAGGGTGTTTTTAAATCAGCAAAGTAGACACAGAAAGAATACAAGCCCAGCAAAAAAACTTGTTGAACTGATTTTTTCTTAAGCAGATGTTAGTGAAGTACTGCTGAGGGTATGGCTCATGTGGGAGCTTTCTCACTTCTAGAAAGATTTTTAAGCTTGTACCCAATGTTGACGGTACAAAACTGGGTTTTGTGCATTGTTGTCAGTGCTGTCCTTCGTAAGGACTATTAAACACAAGTCCCTAGTGGCTGTCCTAGTGGAAATTAAAGACACCAAGATACTATTTTTTCCCCCAGAGAGAGTATGGGATAACATAGTTGTCTTAGCCAGAATTCCATCTTTCAAAAGAAACCAATTCCAAGGTCTAGGGCTGGGCATAAGCTGTTTCTGAAGTTATAATGACTTCTGTGTTTGACTGCACAATCACTGCAGTATCAGTATCTAACTCATACCTTTGCAAAGTGAATTCCTTGGGTATGAAAGGTGCTCTATAAACCCAAGTTCTATTCTTTTCTAGTGTATGTCCTCTCGTTTGCAGGGTGGGTGCCAGAACCTCTCTGCTTTGCTCAACTTTTCTCTCAGAAAGGCAGCACATGACCAGAACTTTTTCTACCCCTATTAGCGTGTGTAATGTTATATTTGAAAGACTTGGTGGGTGAGGTAATATCTTTTATTGGATGGTGAAAGAAGCAAGCCTGAACAGACGTTGGTCCAATAAAAGATATGCTCTCACCCACCGTTTCTCTCTTATGTAATGTTTCAGACAATTGTACCTTTTTACTGCATACAGCAATTTCCCATGAATCTTTTCCTAATGAGTTGGACATGAACATGGGTGGGCACCTGCTCACGATGAATCACCTTCATGCACTGGCTTCAGTGATGGCATCAGCCTAGCTCTCAAATTAGGGTTTGTTCATTCTCTGCAACATTACCAGTGTGTGCACAGGACAATGTGGCCGTTTTTATGTCTTATAACATTTTTTAAAATACCGATATTTGAGTAAAAATCAGACAATTATAGAAAAAACAAAATACTGGGAGCACAGATTCTCTGCTTTACACCCACTGGGGACTTCCTAGGGTGAGGGGAATTTTCAGCGGACAAGACCCAGCTGCTTTCTGCTCCCTTTGTATGTCCTGCAGGAGTAGAATGAGCCAGAGAATTTGGCCCTGAATACATGGAGTCTGAAGGATTCCCCTCAAGGTTATAAATTTTGACATTTTTATAGGAGCCATACTTAAGATTGTGTTGAGATTTGCATTTATAGTAATATAGCAAAGATTAATTACTTTGCTAAGGAATTCTGTGTGTATTTATACGTATATACTTTTACATACCTGTAGCTTGCATTGTTTGTACACAGATGTGATATGATTATAAAGTTTGCATGTGTCTAAAGTTGCCAAAGAATTAAAATTATTATAAAGCAGAACTCTCCCATCAGATTGTAACATTTTTAAGTCTTTGTAAACTACAGACATATTGCATATACAGATATGGATATAGATTAGAGCTGGACCCATAATACAGAGTTTTAAGCCAGTCCTGCATGAGAACTTTTCTAGAACTTATGAGAACTTCTCATATCATTTCTCTCTTGGAAACAACCATTAGCCTAGCAGACTGGAAAGTACCAGGGTTCTAAAGGTCAGAGTAGCTCAAACTGAGTCCTCAAAATCTTGACACTTCATTTCAACTCTTGAGGCTTTGAATTAGGTTTGCTCACTGGTCTGAGCTGTGAGTGAAGCTAAATTTCTTTGTTCAATTATTTATAATAATAATAATTAATAATAACAACTCCTTCTAAAGTGTGTGTTACACTGCTTTACTTACATGCAAGGCCCTGATCTAAAGCGCTTTGGCATCAGTAGGACCAGGATCTAGCCTCAACTGATTAATTCTCACAGCATCCTTATGCACACCCATTTTACAGCTGGGGCAGCTGAGCTGAGTGATTAAATAACTTTTCACCAAGGAAGTGGGGAACAAAGTGGGATTGTAACACACAAGTTCCTGAGTCCTAGCAAGGAGGATCTAAGGAGATCATTAGAATTTCTCTCTCTGGTGCTAAGTGTTAATAGTCACCTGTTTCACATGATGGTTGTGCACATGATCCTTGTACAAACTTGCTAACATACTTGTCTGTTTCTGACAGCAATGTACAGTGTGTAACTCTGGGCTTTCCTTTGTCTGGTTGGCTGTAAGACAAGAAAATTTTACTTGGAGATTTCCTGTGCTATAAATGGCATGTAAATTCTCCCGAGTAAAAATCCGTGCCTGAGCCTCTGCAGCCCTTTTCTCTCAAGTTGAAGCACCTCTAATGCTATCAGAAAATATGTTGTCATAACTTCTTAAAGGTTCAGGCTTCTTATCTTTCTCTGATATATAGAGTCAATTTGCAAATAGGCTTACCATTTAAGAAGCACTTGACAGATTAAGGCCTGGAAAGCATTGTATATTTTTATAGAGTTTTCTACATTAATGCCTCTCATTCCTATGCCATTCCTTTACCAATAGTCATTTGTTGCATCAGCTCAGCTGCTGCATTCATCCTCATCTAATAATCTTCAGGGCTTTCTTTGATGTAGGCAGGATGCCATAAAAATGTGTTTGAGGTAGCAAAGATGAAGGTCTCTCACAAAAATAATGGTGAGGAATATTTTAAACAATTTTGGCATCATTACTAGAATCTATGCAGGGTGTTACACCCTCAGCTAGGCTTTAACTATGTCCTGCCCTCATCTTATAAAACTAATGAACCAAACTAAGAATCACATTCCTCATCTTATGTGTCTTCCACTTCCATTATTAAACCAGTATGGACACACTGTAAAAATGGGAGTTAAGCTTCTATTCTATTAGTGTGGCTTTAGTACAATCTAGATAGAATCCTGGTGTCTGTTCACTGTTTTGAGAAGAGAAATACGTAGAAGGGCTAAGTCTAAATCATGTAATGTTGGTGGCCTGTTAAGTGACAGCACATTTTATTTGCTGCTCTGGTAGCGTAGGTCGGTAGTTCTACTTTGATATCAGGCAAGCAGGATGGCCGCTGATGATTGATGTAAGTTCCTGTTACAGAAAACAAATTCTTTACTCTGCAACAAATAGTACTTTTCAACAAGAGCTCAGTCTCAACACTATGCACCCATGAATGAAGCTTCCGAATATCCTTGTGAGGTAAATTAGTAAAACCTATATAGATAGGCGAAGTGGGAAGACAGAGGTTCAGTGATTTGGCTGCCATAGAGCAGAGTCCAAAAAAGAATCCACAAAAAATTCTGGCCACGATGAAACTTGCTGAAATTTTTTGAATTAAACATTTTTTGTCAAAACATTGACTCTTTTTGAAATGAAGTATTTATTGTAGGTTTTTAATCAACACTGGAAATGGTTAGAGAAATTTTTTATTAACCAAAAATCTGGTGTCCAATAAATAAATAATTTCAATAACCATTTTTATTTTAAAATACGATTAAAATGTTATTAAAAGTTTCACAAAAATAATAAAACAATTTTCAATCCTACAAAAAGAAAACAACTTCAGCATTTTTTGCAAACATTATTTTCTTGACTCTAATGGAGATCTAAAATAATATGTGATACTTAGAGAGTCTTTCACCTAAGGATTTCAAAGCCCTTTGTAAGCTTTATAATGGTAAAATCCAGGAATCCTTACTCAGATTTTAGTCAGTTAAACACCCCTTAAAGGATATGAGAATTTTCCTGAGTAAAAACTAAATAAAATTGAATATGGACCACAAGTCTCTGCCATAATTAAATAAGCTCACAAAACTATTTGATGACTTATGACAGTATTGCCATAGATATAGATTGAGGAAAAGAAAGGTTAACTGATTTGACCACTCTCATACAAAAATAGAAATAGAATCCAGTAGTTCTAGCTCCCAGTCTTCTGCTCTGACCAGTAGACAACACTTTTTCCTTATTTGGGTTCTGATTCAGCTGTGGAAGTAGCAACGCCCTTAAGTATTGTTTAAACATATTAAGCATATAGCATGTTTTTAAATCACATTGAATCCAGTGGCTTGTAGCTCAGCATATGCTTAAGTGCTTTTCTGGATGGGGATGGACTTAAACAAGTGCTTAAAAGTAAACATATATTTATGTGCTTTGTTTAAATAGGCCCTTCAAGCAGCCAACCAGGTTTGTTTCTGGAAAAGGTGAGGAAAGAGGAAATAATGTGAAAGAAGAAACTGGGATTAAAATAAATTGAAAGGGAATGGGGGAAGGTCAGATATGTGTAAAGAAAGAAACAGAAAATAAATTTTGGGAAGCACATGGTTTTCTGGTTATTTCAACAGCAGGACTGACTTTTCTGTCATGTACACAGGTGTAAATCAGGAGTAACTCCATTGAAGAATCAAAGAGGAATTGAGTCCCTGAGGGAAGAAGCAGGCCCTGTCTGTGTGCTAGTAAAATTAGTGAAAGAGTGAAATGATAAAGAGTGATCATTTTATCATCAATTTAATTGGTTTATATACACGTCACTCAGATTTAAATATTTCACAAGTAAAAAGACTTGAAACCCCACTGATCATAATTGGATCATTAGTTGTGCTATTCATGCCAAGAGTAATTTGAATGTTTTATGTAGTGAACTCAAAAAGCAGTGGAAAGGCACTTGAACCCTCATTGGTTAGCTTTTGCTAGTTTTCACTTCAGGGGAGTGAGAGAATATTGTTTAGCCTTAAACTCTTGCAATGCTTTATTTATATTCAAAGGTCTATAATTAAATCATGAGCTACATTTGTAGCAAACAGTGTGTCTGAATTATTCCTCTTGGTTGTTACAATAATATAGTATTATAAATAATGTCTGTAAGTGTTTGGAAATAGATTTGTTCTTTCTGAAGTATAGCTTAGTCCTCTCCATAAAAAGGTAAAAGGTATTTTAACCTAGTAAGTTTTTAGTAACTGTTTACTTAACCAATAACTTGAAAGAAAATTGATCTTTTGTTCTCCAACAAACTGCAGAATGTCAGCCCAATGAGTCAAAACAGAGTATTTCTTTAACAGGGTGTTACAGCAGGACCTCCTGACCACAGTAGACTATTGTAAGAAGAAGAAAAAGAAAGCATTGTGGAGTCAGAACAGAGAAGCACGGAAAGAAAGAAACAAACATTTAGAAAAGTGTCTTTAAATTTTTGTGTTGCTTGTACATCAGCATACTTATCATTATCATATCTATAATCGGTAGCACCAGTTCATACAGTATATGCCGTGAAATATACATATTCATTGTACTGCTGCTTCTGCTTGTATAAAGTCAGTGACTGTTATGGAACTTGAAAACTTATTGATGTCTTAAGGAAAGGGGAAGAGGAAGCAGTTTAAAATAACCTTGGAGAAGCACATGGTTTGCTAGTCATTTCAACATCTGGACGGCTAGAAAATTTCTGTAATTGCAAAACCTTTGCTAAGGTTTATGTTTTCCAAGGTTAGCCTTCAGAAAAGTTCATCTTCTAGCTTCAGTCAACTGTTATCAGCGTTTATAGCTTCAAGCTCAAAATACTTTGAGAGATTTCAGACATATTCTCCATGGATTTTTGAGAACTTCAAAAGTCACTTCATGGTAGCAGTGGCATTTCTTGTTTATAATATCTATATCTGTTATTATTTTTCCTTTAAATTTATATATTTGTAATATCTATATCTGTTATTGTCCTGCCCAGACACAGAGCTCAGTCCCCCAGAAATACTTACAATCATGTACTTTTCATGGCATACAGCTCCATAAATAAATAAATAAATTGCTGGGAGTCAATCTTTGTATCTGGGCAGGGCAAACCTTTTCAGCCTTACAAACAAAAATACCCCAGATGTTGAAGGTAGTGGTCCAGTAGCTGTCTTTCATAATATGCACTTTATACCACTGGCCACCAAACTATGTCTCCAAACATTGAAATAATGAGTACTATTCACATATATCACATATACTATTCACATATATCACAATATCTTCCTGCTGCTAAGTTGAGAGATGAGCACATTCTTCAATAAAGTTAGATGTTTCTCTGCGTAACTGGATATTGTCTGAGTAGGAAGAGACCCTGCTTCTAGAAGAACAGATTTTCATTTCATCTCTCACGTGCTGTCCATAAAAACATCTGGCAACACTAATTTGTTGAAAGTTACACATGACAGTATCTCTTTGTCTCTAACTCTCTGCTCAGGTATTCTTTCCAGAGCTTGCCTGAATACAAATGTAACAAGAACAGGAACAACATATCAGTCATATTGCATTATTTGTACTTTCCTTTTGGGTGGTCTAGATGTGAGCTATATCAGTGTTTCCCAATGACTGATCTGTGGACTAGCGCCAGTCCCTGAGATCTCCCCGACACAGTATAGGAAGGTATCAAAAAGTCTGAGAGACACTGAACTATATGACCTGTGATGTGGACATCATCTTCATCAAACTTCCCATAAGAGATCTTACTAGTTTTATGTAGGATTTTATTATACATTTGTGATATATCTATGAAATGAATACCTCATTAGCATATTCCTAGTCCTCTTTAAAGAAAGAATCCATAGTGGGTGGCGTTCCAAAAACAAAACAAAACACATTATTCTTCTGGACTGATAGGCTGATACAACCTAAAATGTCTTTTTCACCATCTTAATGTAGACAGAGGGGTTTTTTATAACTGTGGTAACCTCTTTAGTCTTTCTTCTTGTGTTGAATAATGATGATAAAAGTAAGATCAGTTTTCTTGGTCTTACTCATACTTCCAGTGTGGATGACAGATGCTGGAAATATATTTAGATATAAATGGCTACATATGATTTTATGCATTTGGGTTTGGTTTCATCATATCTTGTACATCTGCGTCTTTAGGCTCTAGACTTCAGCTACAATTTTGCTCTGAGATGATACAATTTATTATCAAAGATTAAAGTCAGTTCACTGCCTCTTGTGACATACATGTTCCCAGCACTATCTCACCTGATGACAGGGTGAGATATCTGTAAGTAACCACTGGCAGCCACAGTTGTGGGTTTTTTGTTTCTCCCCTGACCGTTTTCATGTCTGCTGCACTGCTCCACTGGGCCAGTGTCATTTGTTTACTGTCTTCATCAGTTGACTGTTAGGCTGGTAGACAATAGGCTGTTTCCTGATTAATTAACTAATCGTAAATAGTTAGCATTTATTTATGTCAGCATTTGTCCATCATCAGTGTGGAATCCTTCATATGACACTCCCAGAACTCAATCCTTGATTGTTCTGGGTTTATCTTATCACTGGAGGATCTTGTGCACTACTATGTTTATTTCCATATAAATGCTGATAATACACAATTTTTATATTTAAATCAGTTCCAGTTTTTCTGAAATGGCATCAGAGATACTCGTTTGCTTAGAATCTACAGTTTGGGTGAGCCTGAATTTTCTTCTGTTACTTCTCTGAATGATGAGTGTTTCAGGGGGTGTCTCCAGAGCACAGCAAGATTTATATCAGAACATCAGTTTTAATGAACCATTTATCCCATTTACTACAGTAGTAAAAAGGTGTGGAATCTTAATATACAACAGTAGATCTGATCCAACTCCCATTCAAGTCAATACAGAAACACTCACTGACTTACATCCGCTCATATCTGAGCAGATCTAATTAATTCTGACAGGCAGATTTGGATATTCTATTTGGCTCTTCCTGGGAGAGCTAATTCTAGATGTCAGCATCTTTAGAATGTTGTATCTTTTTTCATCTTTTGTTTTTTGCTGTTGTCTAGGTGCACGTTCCAGAAAAGACGTGGGCCAAAGCAGAACGTGAGGCAGAATTTTTATGCCGTCAATCTAGCATTCCTCCAAACTTACTAAGAATCTATTCTGCTAGACCCATGGTAGGGCATTCCAGGACAGGGCTGTAAGTAGACCAGACCAGACAATGAGCTCTGTGTGTGCCATAAACACAAATTATTCCTGATTCTGGCTGGAATAATCTGTGTGGAGGAAGTGGGGTAGGCCAGGGCTGGATAGGATATTGGCACATATTAGCTCTTCCTTTGTATCTCTGTGGAGGTACTTTGGATCCAGTTTGTTGCAGTGCAAGGATTTGGTCCATTGTTTTAAAATATTTGATATATAATTGAGAAGCATTCAGAGAGTCTTGTCATGATGGACATTACATGTTATTTATTGTTTAAGTTGCCTACCTTTTCTGAGTGCACTTCTGAGCATTTCATATTTGAGTCTGGATTTTGGCTTTGTAGCACTTATGCTAATAGTTTCTTTATCCATGTGACCAATGATCTCTCCCCATCTCCTGTGTCATCCACAGCAAAACAAAGCATTTCTGGGTGGAAGCAGGAACTTGCACATTCTCCCTTGATTTCAATGAGAAACACCCTGGAGCAATTGGTGTTCTAGCAGTCAGCACACTATTGTGGGGTGTCACAATGAACACTTGTGCTTTGATCTCCCAGCAAGACACTTCATTGTTTTGCGGAAAGACTTTTTGAAAATTGTTTCTGTAGAAAAATCTATCAGCTTTAGAAGTCAGAAAGTAAAGCATAACAGCCACACCAATCACTTTCTAAACATGTCAGTTCTTTCAATCCCATCTTGAGAGGTTTCCTCTCCACTATAAAGCCCATTTACATCAGCCTTATGTGTGTTTCTCCCACTACTTATGACAGCTGTGGACTGGCTTGATTCAAATGTGAAAAAAGCATCAAATAGACTTGCTCTATCCATTAGTGCTGGCTTCTATTCAGTCCATCTCAGCTATGTCTCATTGGGTCTTTGGCTTTAATTATTAGTCCTGTTCCTCTTCAGGCATAACATATTCCTTCCATCGATGTATCAATATTTAAAATATGTTATGCTTTAAATGCTCTGTCATTACTTCCATGGTATATATTGTATAGAGAATGCAGTCTGTTTGGTATGTGTGGTGTTGATAGTTGGGTTGACTTGATTGACTGAAGAGTGAAGTCTATTTTTTTAATTAGTGTAATTTGCTTTGTAATGTGTTTGTTTATTTTATTGTACATGTGCTTAGAGTTTAGCTGGACACATTTAAAAAGAAATAAATATAACATGTACGAGATGGAACTTAGGCACCAATCCTACAATTTTTGGTGTGCCAGGGGACAGTTAAGCCCACATAGAGGTCTAGTGGTTACATGTTACAGGAAAAGGTCTCTCTCTCTCTCTCTCTCTAAATGGTGTTGTCCAGCTAATTAGTCCATCTTACTCAGTGTCCCAGCTCTACACTCGTACAGGCAGATCCAGTGTCAAAGACCCCATTGACATCAGGATTTGACCACAAATGTCCAGATAATAATCCAGTGCATTAATTGTATACAATGGTAACAAGACATGTATCATATTGTGTATATCATATACAATCAGAACAGAAGGCAAGAAACATATGTGAGAGGCATGGTAAGAGATTTCCCACTGACCACTAGAATGCCTCCTAATGTCTAGGTCTGGGAAAGCAGCCTGGGGTGCCCCTTTCTGCCCACTCTGCAATAGTCTCTCTTTTGGCAAGTTGGCCCACTGGCCAGGTCACCATTTTGTCCTCCCCTTCCGGGGATACAAAGCCCAACAGGACCACTGTCCAAATGCCTTCTCTGGACAGTGTTCAGCCCCAAATTGGGCCTCTGTGCCACGATAGCAGTGGCTGGCAGGGGATCCTGGGCAGGTCTGCAACACTGGGTTCTGGCCTAGGGACTGTATAACTGGCAGTCCAGGTCTGCTCCGTACGCATCCCTGTTGTTGTTTCCCTGGGCTCCTTCCTACACAGCCCCTCTCGTACCATTTGTCTGTTTCTGTGTTTACCGCTGGAGACCGTTCTGCTTCCCATTGCTACTTCACCCCCTCCTAGTCTCGTGCTAGAATCCTTACTCCAGGACAGGTTCTCAGGGCTTACTCTCCCCCTGGACTTTCTCTGTGTCCCTAAGAACCTTCCTCATCCCAGGGAGTGACTGCAGCCTCCTTCCCCTATGGCTCCTCTCCGCTTTCAGCCTCCTACCTTATATATTATTTTTGTTGTGGTGATGTGGTATATTAGGGAAATGGCCCCATTGTGCTGGACACTGTACAAAGACACAGTCCCTACCCCAAGGAGCTTATAATCTAAGACAAAAATAATTATAAATGTATTAAGTACCAACTATTACCACCTGCCCATAACTTACTCCTTGGGTGATTTCTTATAACCAGTGCAGCAGTGGTGGGTCTAGAGGGAAGATCGGACATAACAAATACCAGCTCAGATTTATACTGCGCCCATGAAGCAGAGCGTGGCAGGGCCCCCTAGGCTTCTGCCTCTGTTAGGTTCACAAAGTCACTTGGAGACCCTGGGTTTAGTAACCAGTGGTGCACTTTATTCTCAGGTTTGTTCCCACCACTATTTCATCAAGTACAAGTAACCCTTCACCATCTGAAGGAAGAGAGAGCTATTGCCCTGCTTCCATTCCCTGCCTTTTTCCTTTCTTCCTGCTCTTCCCTGGCTTCCTTCCCCTTAGGCTTTTATGCAACACCAGGCTAATCAGGTAACAGAAGTCTCCACCTCCCCAGTTAGGGCCAGGTTACCTCCAGCCTGCTCTAATTTGTTTCTCTAAGGAGGAGTGGGCATGACAGAGGGCTGAATCTGCAACCCTTTTCCCAACACTCTGTCACAGCCTGTTATTCAATGATCTCCAAATCTTAAACAGAGTGTGTGAAACTCATTACAGACACTGACACGCTAGGATCATTTCAGCTACTAATCAAATGCAGCCGTATCTAGAATGAAAGCTGCCATTTTTTAAATACTAGAGTAACATGACACTACAATTTAGGATGGGGAATGGAGAAATTCCATCAAAGTTTTATTCCATCAAAACTATAGGACGGTGTAGATGGGCAGAATGTAATTAACCATTTGATTTTAGCTGCCACTAAGCCAGTGATAATTTTTCTTTGAAAAATGCCAGATTTTTAATGATAGGGCCTGGGATTTACATGTCAACAGAAAAACAACCTCCAGTAGCATTTTGCCCACTAACAATGCAGGGCCATTAGTCCAGATTTGACTAAGAAGAAAGTGTATAAACACTACTAGTTCTCTTATATGGATTGGTGACATGTATATGACTCCACTAACACTTATATATAACTATTCAACTCTAAAGCCCTTTAATTCCCACAATATCCTTGTAAGGTGAATTAATAAGTGTTGTTATTGACATTTATAGGTAGGGAAACTGAGGCATAGAAAGATTGCATGCCACATATTAAACTAGTCACAGGTTTAGGAAGCAGCAGTTTCTTGTGTAATGCTGACCCACATAGGGGCTTCGGCTGTGGCGATCAAACCTGGGACCTTTGGAGCTTAATGCATCAGCCTCTACTGCATGAGCTAAAAAGATACATTTCTTAGGCAAGGCTATAGCAGGCTCAATAATCTTTAGGAGGGAGGCTCGCCACTACTACAGGGGGACTGAGTGCCACTCTGAGCAAGCAAGAGTTACGCTTGCTTCCACTAGTCAGCAGTGTCTCTTTCAAGGCTTGAGTATACCACAGGTTGATACCATCTTTCTGCTTCTGGAAACTATTGAAGAAAGGAGCATTGAAGGAAGGAGACCATACGTGGATGAGTTTTGTTCCTCACTAATAATGAGAAGTCCTGAGAAGCTGGAAGGAAATGATTCATTTTGTGAAGATTAACAGTGGACTCTACAGGCAGCTGTTGGTGCACTTAGCTCCTGTCTGCGATTAGCACTCTGATGTCAGGAGGATTTAATTTCTGCTTCAAATGGTGCTGTGAAGTTGATCACTTCTTTTTGCAACTGCGCACAGCAAGGAGTCCCTGAACTACCCACAGCAAACTTGAAAGTAGCCAAAGACCAACTTTGCTATTATCTGCGAGGGTGATCCATGAGAAGCCATGCCCTCCTTAAACTGGGAGACCAAGACTTGTAAATGTAGGTGCTTATGTCTCAGCCATCAAGCTCGATTACATGTCTTTTTAATATAGAGACAGTGTGGGTGAGGTAATATCTTTATAGGACCAACTTCTCTTGGCAAGAGAGACAAGCTTTTGAGCTGACGCAGAACTCTTCTTCAGAACTATACTGCATGTCTCTTTATTGTATGAAGGGTCTTATAATAATATTTTTGCCTGCCAAACTGAATAGCATATGTTAAGCCAAAGGGAATAAAAAGTAATCTGTTAATTAACCATGGTGGTAACAGCACTGTTGGAGCTGTTACACTGAGGACCATCTAGCATTTTCATTATAAACTTCCTTTCCAGAGGTTTATAACTTGCTATTACTATTTAATGTTGATATTACACTAGCACCCTGAAGTCCAAATCAAGACCAGGGTCCCATTGTGCTAGGCACTGTACATCCAAAAAAATGGTCCTTGACTCAGAATTTACTTTTTAACAAGAAAAATGACCCAGGAAGGGTAGGATAGGTAACTTAAAACTGGCATATGCTCATATCATCCCTCCTGGTGAGAAATCTGGGAAACGGTGGTGACAGAGAGCCCAGGAAAGGCTGAGAATTTAGCTTCAGAGAAGTTAACCTTGCCAGTACTAACAACCCCACACATGAACATTCAAAAATCATGGGTCAGGCCCCAAGAAATCGTGAGATTTTCAAAAACACAATCTGGTTGTTTTTTTTTATGTTTGTTTTTTTTTGCTGTCTGGTTTTTCAGCCTTAGCTTGTGCTCGGGTCCTATTTTTGAGCTTTTCTTCACAACCGGGGCCTAGAAACTTCTTTTTAATGAAATCTGAGACTCACATGATTCCAGGAGCTGGGACTTTAAGAAAAACACCAAATATCCTGAGACTATTGATAAAATCATGAGAGTTGCCAACAATGCCTCCCAGAGTTTCCAGCTAGGTCTCCCTTTAGGACTAGGATTTGGGAAGACAAAGGGTGTGGCCTCTAATCCTCACAGATCCTGAGAATCCAGAAAAAAAGGGAAGTTCCAGTCCTGCTGAGGGCTAACCCCTCTAAGCTGCTCTCTCGGGTCCTTCCCCATCAGCATAGCTTTTCCAGTTATAATCCCACTGGCCACATATTCCATACCTGTGTTAGGAACCTGTTTCTGAGGCAGGCACAATCGAGAGCATAATTTGATGCAGTACTAATAAAGGTGTGAGTATCAATTCACTCAGATATACACTGCCCTGATAAAGACACATTCTTTGTATGAAAACATAATAGACCAATTCCTGTTCTTGCTGAATCACTGAGAGTTTGCCATCGAAGTGAAAGGCAGCAGAAATGAGCTCACGGTCTAAGCAGGAAAATTCTCTCCCTGGCTTCAGGTGTATGCTGGGCTGACATTGACTTCATTAGAAGGAGCCTTCACCCATATCTGACAGCAGAATTTGTCC
Organism: Chelonoidis abingdonii; assembly: GCF_003597395.2. Classification (NCBI taxonomy): domain Eukaryota; kingdom Metazoa; phylum Chordata; order Testudines; family Testudinidae; genus Chelonoidis; species Chelonoidis abingdonii. Next base: position 52,226,438 of record NC_133778.1, on the reverse strand, counting down.
TAAAAACATTTATAACTCTCCAGTACAAGAAGTTTGGATGCCAGTACATGTACAGTAGGGACATATGTCCAACTATGGCCTCTAAATCTGTGCCTGGATCTGCGATTTATACGCACAGAATAGATGGTGCCTATGTAAATAGCACAGAATCTATGTGTGCAAATGATATTTTCACTTGCAAATGAGCTAGCTAGATGCCATTTGTGTACATAAATTATATTTTGTGGGAGGCATAAATGATTTACAGGCGCAGAAATGAGCAACCAAGCCAAGTCCCCTTTAAAAATGTGGCCCAGAGGCTATGAGCTGCAGTATTAGAGTAAAATCAAGTTTTAGTGAATACAGTGATTATATATCACAGTTTAGCCTCTTAAAAGCATTGACATATGTAGGCAAACATATCTGAAAAATCGAAATGTGCTGGAGAGCATAAGACATATGACTGTTGACTGGAAACAATTATCTTTGATAATAAATAATTCTTCAAGTTGTTTTCCATGTGCAAGCAAATAGATCTATGGATTTTTTTCTCTTTCTGGAATAAATGGCAACAGCTAGCTAGATTATGTATTCATGTGTACTGTTATGTATTGATTTGTTAGGGTATTTAACCACATTAATTTTACTGGTTTCCCCTGAGAATCTCAAATTCTTTTAAACCATTGTTATTTTGTTTTTTTCTGTTCTTGATCTGAATCTGTGCTGTTACACTGGGAATGAATTTGACCCACTGTGTTATTTAGTGCAGTGCTTAAAGGCAGTGGTTCCTAATTTCTGGTATTCATACTAACATTGGAACTTTTGTGACTGCTGCACCGTGATCCCCCTCCGACTTTAGGTCCTGATCCTGCAAAGAAAGGCGCAAGCACAAACCCTTACTCCAGCAAGCAATCGTATTGGCCTCAAAGGGTATTTGCGGGGAGTAAGGGAGCTTCTGTGCTCGCTGACTGTGAGCTGTTGTTGCAGCTCACCTATTTGATTTAATTTAAATTTACCCTAGTGCCAGGTGCCCATAAAAGACCTATCTGCCACTTACACCTTTCTGACTCTTTCCACAGAGGCACATTTCTGTGCCATGCAGGGGAGCCCTGTGTGGCCTTGCCCAATTCTTCCCCATGATTTCCCCATGTGCAGCAGAAATGCACTAGTTCTTCTGCCGAGGGCCCCCTGACCTCACAAGGGAGGAGGCAGGATTGGCCCTAGTAGTCAGATCCGGTGAAGTTGAGCTTCAAGCACTTTATTAGAAGGAGAGTTGGGGGGCTGGAGCACATGACTTACGAGGAGAGGCTGAGGGAACTGGGCTTGTTTAGTCTGCAGAGTGAGGGAGGATTCGATAGCACCCTTCAGCTACCTGAAGGGGGGTTCCAAAGAGGATGGAGCGCGGCTGTTCTCCGTGGTGGCAGATGACAGAACAAGGAGCATTGGTCTCAAGTTGCAGTGGTGGAGGTCTAGGTTGGATATTAGGAAACGCTGTTTCACTAGGAGGGTGGTGAAGCACTGGAATGTGTTACCTGGGGAGGTGCTGGAATCTCCATCCTTAGAGGTTTTTAAGGCCTGGCTTGACAAAGCCCTGGCTGGGATGATTTAGTTGGTGTTGGTCCTGCTTTGAGCAGTGAGTTGGACTAGAAGACCTCCTGAGGTCTCTTCCAATCCTAATTTTCTATGATTCTATGGGGCTATGAATCAGTGCTCCCCCATCTGGTAGTGAAAGGCGCTTAAGTCTCTCTCTAGGTGAGTTATCATCTTGTCTGTCTCATTTGAACTGCTTTTTGAGGAGAATAGACTCCTGGAAATTAGTTTCTTGTGGCCAGATTCTGAAAGTGTATAAATGATGGCCTAGATTACACATCAGTGTTAAGAAATGCAGTTCTTGGGTGGGGAATGAGAGGACATCAGATCTTTCTAATAATCTGTATATGTCCTCCTCATTAGAGTTGTAGCACTCATTCACTCCAGCTTCCTTCACCCTTCAACTTATTTACTGTGTTGCAACTCTGCTATAAATTGGTATAAACAATGTATTATCCTGAGGAGTCAGGAGAGTGGGATCAAAGCTGGGAAAATAACTATTAGAAAGATGTAAGGAGATATAAAATAATGTACTGAGACCTCCTTTATCTCAGAGCTTATTTCTTCCTTTTGTTGGTTGCTTTTCCTGCCATCGGTCCTGTTGCTCTACCTTTTGCCATATAACTCACACCAGCTAACATTTACATAGATGTACTAGTGTCCTCTAAATTTGATGGAGGATAATTTTCATGGTTTTTCACCTTGTAATTTGATCTTCTGCAGCATGGCATTGCATTCAAATGTGTTGAGGGGGAAAAAAATCGAACATGATTGGTTAGTAAACTGGCTAGAGGGCTACATCTGCCTCTGATGTAAACTGCCATAGTTCTGTTGGCTTCACCACCATTGACTACACCAGTTTACATCAGCTGATGATCTGGCCTAAATTTTTTAAAGGCAAGGAAACATGCAAAGTATTCTTTTACAATTAAGCCTGAGTTCTGATCCTGGTGACTTGCAGCACAGCTGATGGTCAGAGTTTGGAGGGTCAAAAATATTTGTGCAGAGAGACTTGTCATGAAGAAAATAGTCTGAATAAGGGAAGAGACTGTTGGTCCATAAAGGATTGTGAATAAGCATGTAAGCTTGGTTTTATTGTTTTTAGCACTCCCTCTAGTGAGTGGTTGTGTAACAGATAGAGTAACTCCTCAATGTTTTAGTTATGTTCCTGAAAAATGTGACTTTAAGCGAAACTATGTTAAGCGAATCCAATTTCCCCATAAGAATTAATGTAGATGAGGGGATTAGGTTCCAGGGAAATTTTTTTCACCAGACAAAAGACTATATTATATGCGCACGCACGCACGCACGCACACACACACACACACACACAAAGTTTTAAACAAACAATTTAATACTGGTACACGATGATGATTGTGAAGCTTGGTTGAGGTGGAAGAGTCAGAAGGTGGGATATCCCCTTACTGCTAAATGATGAACTAGCAATTGGCTGAGCCCTCAAGGGTTAACTCTCTCACTCTACAAGGCAGCAGGAATGGAGGGAGATATACTCATTTCTTTCTTAAGTACACTGCCTTGTTAATTAGATCAGCTTGCTGAAACTGCTGCTACAAGCTCCCTCCTCCTGAGCCCTGGTGTCCACCCCTGGCTCTATGAAAGATGGGGTAAGCGGGGTGCAGAAGCAGGGGGGAGGGGGATACCCTGACTTTAGCCCCCCTTTTCCTTCCCTCCTCCCCGCACAGCAAGCAGGAGTCTGGGGAGCAGCTCCAAGGCAGAGGGCAGGAGCAGCACATGGTAATGTGGGGAGGGACAGCTGCAATTGCTAGCCTGCTGGGCAGCTGCTGCACAGGGAACTTAGGGGAGCGGGGAGCTGATCGGAGGAGCTGATAGGGGGGCTGCCAGTCCACCCTGGTTCCTAGCTCCCACCAGCTAGCTACAACGGGCTGCTCTTCCTGCAAGCAGTAGACAAAGCAGGCACATTACACAACTTTAAATGAGCATGTGCCCTAATTGATCACCAATGAAACAACGTTAACTGGGATGACTTTAAGTGAGGAGTTACTGTACACTGTGATTCCTTTGCAGGTTTGTGGAGAGAAACAGCGCTTTGAGAAGCTGATGGAACACTTCCGAAATGAAGACAACAATATAGACTTCATGGTAAGTCTTATTGTCATTAGTAAACTTAAACTTTCCTCTTTCTTCTCTCTCTTCCTGTTCCCCAATACTCCTTTGAGGCTTACGTACATTTTTTCTGTTAGTTACATATTGAGTATCTTCAAACTTACATAGCTTCCATTCTTTATTTTGCTCAAATTTTGCTACTGATACTCTCAGGATGTGTTATTATTAGCTACTGTACTTATGGGCTATATGTGTGGACCACTCAATAGAGCATCAGTCTGGGACTTGGAAACCGGTATTCTAGACCCAGCTACAGCAGTGATGTGCTGTGAGGCTCCCTGTGCCTGTGTCTCCCCTTCCATCCTTTATCTGTCTTGTCTGTTCAGATAGTAAACTCTTACGGGAGGGACAGTTGCTTACCATGTGTATAGTGTGGCCCTGATCACAGATGGGGCCTTTAGATGCTACTTTAACGCCATATATTTACCAATAAAGTTGGCAATCAGTAAGAAGGGCCATCTACACATCAAAAATGAAGTTTGCTACAGTGTGCTCCCTTTTATCAGTTTAATGTCTACCTTTGGGCCCATAGTCAGTTGCTAATATAGTCCTTGGTAATAGAAAATATGGGCACTTTTGATGTAGTGGAAAGGCTTTTGTAAAAGTGTCTGATACCATAATATCATAGTATGTGATCATTGGCCAGCACAACTGGAGGACTTATTTGTAGTACTGTGTACTCTGAGTGGGAGAATAGTAAATATCTGAAATCTCAAGATGTGCATAGTGTACATATGCCAACATCCTCAAACACCCTTCACATCACATCATATGACAAGGAAGTATGGCCAAGACTCATTGCAGCTGTTGTCCTTCCTTATCTGTAGATAAATATAACACTAGTTTTTACCACTATTGGTTCCTCAGTTTGCTTGTGCATTTTCACAGACTCCACTTCCCCTGAAATAGGGAAGGAAATAGAAACATAGCAGAAGAGTACATTGGCACCCATACACACCAAACTCCAGATTTTGCATTGGAAGCTCTGGTTAATCATGACATGATGAATAAGTTTAAATGGTGAACATAATGAATTTGTTATGAATTGGGCCTTAACATAGGTCTGAAAAATGTACCATAAGTCAATTTTAGTGTTTCCTAAAGGTGTCAGCTTGAAAGCCCTGGAATCAACGCCCTCTATTTATTCCCTGGAATCACCACCCTCTACTTATTCACAGAACAGGCACAACACAGGCATCACCATTGCAAGCTTCAGAATGCTGCCCATGCCGATGTGCCTCAATTTTGACCACCTCTTGGGGTGAGAGGATAGTTCCGTCTGTGCCCATTCAAGCCTTGGCCATTCTGCTAAGTCTTCCTACACTTACTGCCAGTTGTGTTGATGGGTTTTGTAATGTGAACTTCTGTCCAATAGGAATTAGATTAAGACCACCACGGCGTTTCATGTAGGTTTTCAACTGCAGTCCCATGGTAATGATTTTCAGCTCCTGCAAACTTGGGCCAAACTCAAACCGATGATGGAGAAGTAAAAACAAAATGTCTAGTTACCAATCCAATAAACCATCTGCTTCTTTTGATACCTGAGCTCTTAAAAAACAACAGAACATGACACCCAATAAAGAATGTTTAAACTGCGGTGTTTGGGCTTGTGCAGTAAACAAAATTCTGTGGCTACTTTCTCATGTTGAAACAAAAGCTTTACAAAATCTAAAATAACTATACTAGGCTTACTGAACTCCATACAATCTTGTTCTTGCTCTTTGTTAGTAGCATTGTGGTGGGACCTGGACTCCAGGGTGGGACCAGAACTCCATTGTGGTAGGCACCATGTAGATTAAGTATTTTCAAACGTTGTTGCATTTTGGCTTCAACTTAATAGAAAGATTTGTCTTATGGACAATCACAAAGGCAATATCCCTACCTGTCCATGATCGTATAATATCCCTGTAATGACTCCAGAAATTGCTTATGTGGAAAAGTAATATATGAGCAGTATTCAGTGTATTTTTAGCCTCTTTTACTGCAATTTAGCTGCTGGAAACAAGAAGACAGAACCATGTGGTCAGCCAGCTCTCCACAGGCCACCAGGAAGTATCCAACTATATCGAAAAACTAACCTCTATTTACATATCTCCAGGCTTCGCAGAATTCAATTTTTATTTTTTCATAATTTCAACAGATAATATCAATGTTGATTTTTAAGCTTTTTTAAAGATTTTTATCACTTGTAATTTTCATAGTTCTGCAAATTTATGGGCTTTAAGGATTTTTTCAGTTTTTATTGATTTAAAATTTTCACAGTTGCAGGAAGATACGGGGTGGTGAGACAATGGAGGGGTCAGATGATAATTGTTTAATGACAGTAGATTTTGAGATTAAAAAAGTTAAAGCTTTATAACTATTAAAACACAAATTGTCAATGTCACATGTCAAAATATACAAAGTAAATACCCTTAAATCAAATGCGAATAATTTCTCAAGCAGCATTTTCCTTACTTTGCCTATGTGTAAATTTCAATTATTATCAATGGAATTTGTTTTATTTGTTTGTGCCTGTATAGTGAAATTGACGTTTATTGGGATTTGCCAATAATAATCAAATCCTTCCAAGCCTACGCTTATTAGATAGCCTGGTCTAAGGGTAGAGTGTGTCTTTTCTGTATTATGTTAGATGGTGTATATAGTTATGCCCCTATGTAACTGTCTATGCATTATGGACCAAATCATGAAGTTCTTATTTAGGTCCTGTTGATGCCTACCTATCCCTCCTTGCACCATCCCACTGTGCTCTCTGAAAGTGGGGCCAGTTGTCTCTGGATACTGACAGAGCATGTTATGTGAATGCTGATCCATGCCCCCCAGATAAAGGACCTGATTGAGCCACTGCATTTTTAGAGCTCATCATTGAAGTCAATGTTGAAATCTGATTGAAATGAAACAAAATGCCTCTGAGTAAGGATTGTCAAGAGCTGGCCCATTACTAATAAAATCTGTGTCCTTGGGTTGCTTCTACCTATTTTTTCTAAGTGATTAAATACTTGACAGGCCTGCAGCAGAAAGACAGAAAATTAATGACAAATGGTTTGACAGATTGGATCCTTCTGTCACCATCTGGTTCTGACTATATCCACATGCTGTTAAAAACAACCCATGACGAATATGCTTCAGGGTTGTGGGGGAAAGCTAGACCATAAAGATAGAGCCAATGTGGACAGTTCTTGGATGTTGGATTGCTGAGCCACCTATATTGTGTGAGCATTTGGGTTTGTAACATGTGCCAAAGTCAGTTATGGCAGGATGATAAAAAATTATGCCAAAAAAAATCAGGACTCCAGGAGGCATTGTTAAAACTTGAGTAATAATTCAAGTTATTGCTGAACATAAACAAAGATATTTCTGCAGCTACTTGACTTCAGCTTGATGTCAACTGGAGAAGATAACAAAAAGGATTTTCTGTTAACTATATCCTGACATGGGGATGGAGGGAAATAAGAGGGTGTTAATGTGAAAAGAGGAAAGAGTAACTAAAAAGAGGTGTTTCAGAGAGGTTTGTTACTGTTGTCAGTAACTCATTACTGTTTAATTTTAAAAATAATTCTTACATTCAGTGACTTTGATCTAGTAAACTCTTTACTCATGTGTATAAATGTTTCCAGGATTAGGGCCTGAGAAAGGAACTCAGGATTTGCCTCTATTGTTGCAAGAATTTATTAAGCAAAATAAGAGAGTGTAACAGATCATTTTAAAATTAGAGGATTTGGCCCTCTGTTAAATTACCCTCCAGTGTGCCATTGCTCAGTAGTTCAGGGCCAGTAGTGGTACTAGGAAAAAAAGAGTATTTGATTATGGAAACTTGAGAATATATTGTACTATAAAGATTCACATAATGAAGTTATTTTTCTAGCCATGTTAAGGGAGCACTTTCCCATCAGAAATGGGTCCAAGCTGAAATATTTGGATTTGGATGTCCACTGTCCCCCTCTCCTGAACACACACACCTCCCCCCTACACCACCCCTTGCACATACCTGCCAAAAGCAAAGGGTCTTTGAACTCGGGGGAGGAGGAGGTTGTCATTCAGGCATATCCCTGCACTTAACCAAAACTGTATTTGCATTGTTGGGGACCTAAACAATATTTTCTGGAAACAGAATATTTAAATGAAACATGCAGTATGGATATTACGCACGCATGCACACACACACACACACACAAAATCATTTGACACAAGCTATGTTTAACTCTTGGTTAATCAGTTTGCTATGTGCCCAAGATGTTGTATTAGCAACTCTTTGACCACCTGGAGGCGGTCTCTACAAAAACAGCCAGTAGGTGGAATTAGCTGGCATTCTTTTTATTGTGTTCTGGTAGGTGGTAATTCAAAGTGTAGTCCTCCTGTTTACTTCTTCCTGCAAAATGTCGATTGACCCCAAGATTGTTCTTGAACTCTTGGCTGTATGTAAGTCATGCTCCATGGGATTTATCTTCTTTCAGGTTAGTCCTAAACAGATTGACTGACTGTTTTTAAACACACATACAGTATCGTTTTATTTATACTATAATATCTGTGTAACTGAAAAAAATAGATAATGTAGCCTATTAACTGAAAAATCAAACATGTATATCAGTACTCGATTTTACTGCTTAAAGGTAACAACTATACAAAGGCATTTATAAAAATAACTGAGACAAATCTGGCAAATTCTGTGATCAGATAAGCAGGTGGAACTCCCACTGAATTAAATGGGAGCTGGGAACATGTACCTCAGGGCAGAATATGACCCAACAACTATCACTACTGAAAGCTAGATCTATATAAAATGAACGGGCAAGCTCAATTGGGTGATATAATTTGACACCCTGCATTTTGCAGCTATCCTTCTGCCATCAGCCTCAGCACCACCCTGTCTCATCTGTTATGGAGTGATTGTAGTGATGGCTCCAGATGACCTTGCTTTGGAGAGTTTGTTTCTTTCATTGTGTCTGTGTTAATTTGTATGCTGAGTAATATGAATCTTAACATTCGTTACTAAATCTTGGATTTTGAAATCTCCAAGAACAACAACAAAGCACCTTCCATTTAAAATGCCTGGTCCTGTTGTCTAATTTAACAGTGCCAGCAAGTTGCAAAACAAAATGTACGCATCATTATTAAAGGAAAGCATTGTGGCCTTCATTTGAAAAATGACATTGTTTTCTTCTCAAGAGCTAATTAAATTACTTCTGTAGTCAGATGGAAATCTAACGATTGCCTGGAAAACATTTTATTTCCGTGGACAAAGTAAAGGGCACAATAAACAAAGCTGGGTTCTACAGACATTCCTGAACTTTTGGAATCTCACTTTTCTATTCATCAGGATAAACAAACACCTTTTAAGCCAGGATCCACTACTTTAAACTCTTAGAAGAAAATCAGAGAGTTTACATATATGGTAAATATGACATTAAACAATCATAACATCTGTAGTAAGGTTTGTCAAAACAGAGGGCCTGAACCAATCCCCGCTGAAGTCAGTGGGAGTCCTTCCTTTGACTTTGCTGGATTTAGGATCAGGCCCCAAATTTTGTGCTTTTTTGTGATGTCACAAAGGCATGGTGCCTTTGCACATACCATCTGCTGTTCAGCTGGCCAGGTTTGTAGCAGATTTTTTCCTTCTCTATCTGAAGCATGAGCTATTATCCCTGGTTAAGAGGGAGGAGAATCGTCTTTAAATACTCCTATGCAATGTGGCAAATCCTAGCATTCTGTTGAAAACAAAGGATGCACCGCTATTTCTTGTTAAATTTTCAGTCTGTGATGGTTGTTCCCTACAGGTGGCATGTATGCAGTTCATCAACATTGTAGTCCATTCAGTAGAGGACATGAATTTCAGAGTTCATCTCCAGTATGAATTTACGAAATTAGGCCTGGACGAATATTTGGATGTGAGTATGGCCTGGTTTTACTCTGACCAGAATTGGTCATTATATCCCAAATAGATTAACATATTTGTACAGTACCAGCCTCTGCATGGCTTGAATGACAATTGGGCTCTCTGCTAGTGCAGAGGATTGCAGATTGTGCCTCTCCTTGCCAGCAAGGGCCACTCCATCCCAGGTGGTACACCTCTAACCTCCCTTCTGGACTCCATTTTAGGAGGGCAGCTTGACAATGTTATAGGCTCCAGAGAAGCCCTAACTGCAAAAGCAATAGCATGGATTCATTGCCTCAATCCATCCCCCACTGCCTTAATTGGCCAGCACAGCTCACTTCCAGAGTTGTGAGGGCTGCTCGCCGGTCTCTTGGGGGATATTGAAAGCATTTTGTGTTGCAGCCTCCCAGGTAGACGTTCTGATACTGGGGGCCCTGCTCCAAGCTGAGCACATATCCTCAAGTGAATTTGATCCTTGCTCTGTATTTTTTTGATCAAAATGTGCAATCAGTTGCTGTTCCAAGTAAGGTGAATGAAACCGTACACAGCACACACTTCCAGCATAGTGATCTTTGTTCCAAGGGAGCCGGAACCTGAATCTAATATAATGACCTCTCTGCTGAGAGGGCTGGGCTCATTTCAGACATCTTGGCAGCTAAACTGTTTTCTGCTAGTAGCCTCAAAGCAGCAAAGTAAAGCCAATGACAGCTTCTGAGAGCTTTGCTCAGTCCCTGCCCCCATGCTCAGCAATGGGACTCATGGTACGTGACTACCTTCATGGCTCCAGAAACACCGTCCTCTGGGCAGCAGGCATGAAAACCATGAGTATGGCAAAGCAATGAGTAAATGATCACTTGGTAAAAATGACAAATTGAAGCAAAAGGAAGAAGTAACCTCACACAAGCACTTGGAAGCATGATGTCTGTTGTCCGTAGAACTATCCATACATTGTTCACGCTACCTTGATTATTTCATTCCCCTCCTCTCTTTATATTTCTTTATCCACAACAGCATCACCCTTACACTGAAGGAGTCAGTAAGTCTGCCTAACTCCCCTAGTGATTTATCTTCTCTAGGAGTTAATAATGTTAGTGGCTCTGAGGGTTCAGTGATACTTCTTACCTAGCAAGTAAGGGGTATCTTCTCCTCTGCTTCCAGGTACAGAACTCCTGTTATGTGCAGTGGGAGACATATCTGCAATGGAAATCTATAAAAGGGATATTGGGGAAAAAAATAGGGACAAGCCCCTGAAGTCCATTGAACCAGGAGAGCTTTTGGAGGGGACAGAGTAAGGAGATTATACATATTTTGCTAAAAATGTAGCAATTGTCTCTGCTAAACTGGGACCATTGATGTAAACCTGCTCATGGAGCATGGATGAAAATTTGACCCTCATCTTGTAATATTCATTTCCCTAAGCCTAAGTTTGTTCCAAAGTTGAGCCTCACAGCTGGCCATAATGGACCAAATTCATCCCTCGTAACATCAATGAATTGGTCTGGTTCTGTTCTTTGGGGCCCAATTGAGGAAGGTACTTAAGCACATATCCGACTTTTAAGCATGTGAGTTAGGCACCCTGCTGAATCAGGGCATTGGTTACCACGTAAGGTGGGGAGAACTTGTTGAGCAAACACAGCATAGGATAATATATCTTCAAATGATTAAATGCTGTGGTCCTAAGATTAAAAAATAACACATTTTCCTACTAAATGGTGACTAGAAGTTCCCCAGCCACTGACTTTAGAGATTTACTGGCACCTTCTGGAAATATTCTATTTAAAGAGAGTGCTGCTTTTATATCACATTTCTCCCCTATCCCCATGTATTTCTCTCTCCCCACAGTGTTTTATTATTAGGAACATTTACATGGAAAACAGTATTTTTGTTGCTCAGGAGTTCGTCTGTTCCTGCTGGTTTTTGGCTCTGCTCAGTGATAACAGAGACAGAGCTACTTTTTGTTCTCTGTTAGGAATATGTACACATTGACACTGAGCACTCCTTTCTATGCTGATGATGATCTTCTGCCAGCACAAAAACTGTAGTTCATATAAAAAGATATTTCATCACAATCTCTTCCTGGCCTATGCCTATTCAGCTCAAAGGTTAACATTTCAAATCATGTGGGCTCATCTCAAACACAGGCAGAACAACGTAGAACAGATACAGAGCCTCTGCAGAGGTACACAAGGCAGAAGGCACATGGAGCCTTCCCCTCATCTTATTCAGGGGTCAGGCAGAGTTGAATTCCATTTATTTACCTGAGTGCAATGATTACTGTCTTACTGCCTCGTGCGGCACTAGCCAGCCCAGAATGGGTGGGAAGGAGACAGAGCCCCTCCTCTCCTTTTGTGCCAGTTGGCAGAACTGGCTGCACTTGTCTGTATGCTGGGGGGTTCCAGGAGGTATTTTTTGTCTCCCTGACCACAGCAGCTGTCCCCCAGAACTCTCCACTGCAGTGGTGATGTATGGCTCCACACTGACCCCAGGGTGAGCCTGTTCCTGAATAGCACAGTGTGGGCCACGGTATATAGGTAGATGTTTGTCACAGATTTACATGGCACATCAGTGAGTCTTCACATTCTGCTTGGTACTCTTGTCTGGGTCTTGCTCTTGCTTATGTGCTGTCAATAGTAATATTCAGATGTTAAGATCTCAAACTCCTGCCATTAAAGAAAATGCTAATGTTACTACAGAAAAAACTACTGCTTAATTTTAAAGTTCTCAACTTTTGCGGGCCTCCTTACATTTTGCCATGTACTATTTATAACTGTCAGTGATGTTTAAAAAGTTAAGCACTTCTCTGAAATATGAAAATGGGGCCTAACTTGATTGCAACGTATTTGCATCCATTCAGTATTTGTGGCCTTGTCATTGCATGCTGCTGAATGCATTTCATTACGCTTCTTTTACTTTGGACTTTCAGAAGCTGAAACACACAGAGAGTGACAAACTGCAGGTGCAGATTCAAGCTTACTTGGACAATGTGTTTGATGTGGGAGCTTTGCTTGAAGATGCCGAAACCAAGAACGCAGCCTTGGAAAGAGTTGAAGAACTGGAAGAAAATATTTCTCATGTTAGTGCAAAGTTGAAATTACCTGTGATCTAGTTAAGTCTAAGCTGTTAATGCTTTATATTGGTGGGCTTGCTGCAAGCACAGGCTTAGCCAGAGGTAGAGCCTCTGGGTGTCAGGAACCCCTGCGTAAGAGGAGTCATTTTGGCTCTTTTCCTGATGACTGATTAAGCAAGTTTTTGGCATCTAGATCTGAACAAATTTTGAAAAATGTCAGGAAAGAACATCTCAGGAATGGGTTCTTGTGCAGCCGATTATGGAAATCCAGGTGCTGCTAAGTGTGGTAGGGCTTCAGTAGGGAAAACTACACTTATGTTTCCTTCATTTTTGAGAGATGACAAGTCTCCCCTACTGCTGTTCTTGTGGGGAGGCCTCCAACCTTGAGTCAGTGGGGACTTGGCAGAGGCTGCTGCTTCTTCTCTTCGTACTTAGAACTGACGCTGGATTCAATTTAGAATCATTCATGTTAACAATGAAATGACATCAAGTAGTGGTGGCTACTCCTCAACAACAACCATGTGTTTTTATTGTTGCACAAGGAACTTGTAATGAAAAACAAGACACACAAGAATGTATTTTAGCCCCATATTCTCCACTCATTAGCTAATTGATGGCTTTGCTCCTAGGCCATTTACAGACTCAGTGAGAAAAGGGTTCCTCCTATGCTTTTGAGTAATTGATTATCTTGTTTTACTTGACCATAGCCAGGGATGGGGAAAAGCACCAGGTTCTCAGATACCACAGTGATTGTTGTGGTACAAGAGTCTGAATAGAATAGAATTGCACTGATTAGTAATTTGGGTCCAATATATGTTATGTCTGTTTGTCTCTCTCTAGGTATTTATATGGCCCCATCTCTGTAGCATCTGAACACCTCACAAATATTAGTGAATTTACCCTCCTACCTGTGAGCTAGGAAAATATTATCCCCATTATATATGTGGCAAACTGAGACAAAGGGAGATTACGTGATTTGCCCAGTGTCACACAGTGAGTTTGGGTAAGAGCTAGAAACTGAACCCAGATCGTCAGAGTTAACCATAAAATGATCTTTCCTTCCCAGTATGTGCACACAGGTCACTGTGCATCTTGAAAAATCCACCACCTAAGCACTGATCATACGTGCACAACTGGTACCTGTTGATTGATAAAGGTCTTACTTAGTACTTTGATCTGGAAGTCACTGATTGCAGCAAGGAAGTTTTAGGTTAGACATTCGGAAAAACTTTCTAACTGTCAGGGTAGTTAAGCACTGGAACAAATTACCTAGGGAGACAGTGGAATCACTGTCATTGGAGGTTTTTAAGAACTGGTTAGACAAACATCTGTCAGGGATGGTCTAGGTAATTCTTAGTCTTACCTCAGTGCAGGGGACTGGACAAGATGACTTTTCAAGTTCCCTTTCAGTTCTACATTTCTATGATTCACAGACTGAATGGACATTTCAGGCTAGCTCTCATCAAGCTAGTATGCCAGAACGAGTAGGTAGCTGCAGCAGTATATTCAGAGGCGAGCAGCAGCACGGGCTAGCTACCTCATCGGTATGTCCTCAGGCAGGATAGCTCATGCTGCCACTTGCTGCTGCCCATGCTACAGTACTATTTTTTAGCATGCTACCTCATAGAAAGCTAGCTCAAGTATGAGAATCAGGCTGAGAATCACAGCTCCAGCTCCAGATGTAGCCATAACCAGAGAATATGACTGATCAGACTCACCTGGTTCCTATTTGGGTGACCCATACTGGTTCTGCTTCACATGCATATAGTTTCTGTTATCCTTGCTGGGAACCTCACCACTGATCAAGCATATATGGTCCTAGCTTTGTGGGCTGGAGCTTATGGATTCCAACAGTTCCAGAGTTCTTAGTTGCATTACAGTTCCAGATGGAATCACTTGGCAGCCTGGGTCTGTACAGAGTTATAGACAGAAAAAACTAATTTACATATAAATTGCAGATTCCTTAGCAATACAATATAAATAAATAGAGCAGATAAACATTCCATGCCATAAAAGTACAGTTAGTATATGTGTTGGAAGTCGCACAGAACTCTATGTATGTGTAAAGCAGAAACAGACTGAGGAAGCATGCATTTGGGATGATTTTAAATCTCTGAGCAGTAGAACTGTGTCTGATGCCAAAAGGAGATGGATAGAGAACAGATATGCACTTGGACTTCATAAGACAAACTGCTAGGACCTCAAGCGGTAAAGGCTCAGGTGTGTTCCACATGGCTCAGTAATGAGGACTGAAGTGTAGCATCACTCTGAGATGTACTGTTTGCTTTTAGTTTTTCCATGCCAGACATTTTTGGTATCAATTATTTTAGTCTTGAAAATATGACTTCTCTGTTTTAAAAATAAGTGTTTTCCTAACTTAAAAAATAACCCCCAAGTCATTTTTTTCATTCCTGTCATAACTTTACTCCAAATTTTGAACATTGGCTTGACGTAGAACAAGTACATTCTTTCTCAAGAGCAGTTAGAACTGACTATAATATCCTCTCCCTTAAAGAGGTATTTTGCTCTGAAAAATGCCTTGGTAAAAACAGTGTGTTCTTATTTAATAGATCTGCTAACTGTGAGTGTTTAGAGACATAATTGGCTACTTTAGTTACTAAAACAAGTTTTTTTCTGCCTTTCTGTTTTCTGTTTGCACTACAAAATCTATTTCGCTATGCAAGTGAAGACTTGAAATTCCCAAGTTCATGCTTTAACAGAATTGTTAATTACGTTTGTTCCAATTGCAAAGTCTTTACCTCAAAGTTTGCAGAGATGCAGAAGAAAATTGCACATTACCATTTACAACACACCCCAGTTCAGTCAGAATTACAGTTTGGCTTTCAGATCCAAGTTAAGTTTGTAGGATTGGCAATTTACAAAAACAGCAACAACAAAACATTTTTATTTGTGAAATGAGCAAATCTGATCTGACAGTCATTGAAAGACATAAACATGGGCCCTAGTGATGCAGATTCTACTTTGCAAAGTGACTTTGCAAAAATGGCGTTTGATTTTTTGTCTCAGTGATTTCCAGATCAAACTTACTCAGTTTATAAGTAAAGTGATAACTTCCTAACTGTTTTTTCAAAGTGGCCTGGAAGTCTTGCTTTCTTTGTAGGATATTCTCTTCTTGAGCAGACTCAATAACTGCAGTCCCATTGAGTTGGTTGCTGATCAGATTTAGCAAATGATGTTCAGATTTAACAGGACCATCAACAATTCAGTTCATGCCCCATTGACAAAATAATGAAGTCCTTACTCAGTCAAAATTTCCATTGATTTCAATAGGAGCTTTACTGAATAAGAACTTCAGGATTTGGCCCAATGTCAATAGCTTACCAGGTACCATTTTTCCAGTTAGTGATACTGATATTGTTGTTTGAGAAATCTGTTACCATCAATATCTTTTTTTCAATTACAGTTATCGGAAAAACTGCAAGACACAGAAAATGAAGCTATGGCTAAGATTGTGGAACTGGAAAAGCAGCTTATGCAGAGAAACAAAGAACTGGATGTTGTTCGAGTAAGTGTGATGATGACATTACAGACAGATGTCACATTCAGGAGAAAAATCTCCATTTCATTTTGTATTTAGTATGGAATTCATTGTTTGAATTGGGAGTGTGACAGTGAATCATGATGCTTCCACATGGTTCAGACTTTATGGATTGAACTTTTTTAATGGCCTCTAACATTGAACCGATAATCGATGGCAGGCGGATTTACTTGTGGGTGCAAAGAACTGAGATTGGACATTTAACTCTCTGATTGCCTGGCCAAATCAGACATGTAGATGTCTGAACATTATCATTCATGTCTGCATTTAATTCTGCCTATAGTTTTGCAGACAGTTGATTGTGGGTGAAAATTAGAGGCTGAATTAAAGCCTTCAAAAAGGTTGGGTGCATGGCAGCAGTGGCGTTTGAGCAGGTGCCTTGCTCGTTTGCTGTCAAATACAGTACACACACTGTGTAGAGTCCAAACTCACTCCCTTCCTGGGGTATGGCTTCATTAGCACAGACATTAATCATATAAAAGATAATTTAATAAAATAGAAACTTCAGCCCAAAACTTCTCCACAGGCTGGCTGCTTCTAGACTTACTTAACTCCTGACTGCTCAGCTCACACACTAGATTCTCTCTCTTGCAAGAAATTAGCATCTCCCTTTTATCTGGGCAGGATAACAAGATATCTGTGTCAGCAACTCAGCAGAGCTCATTAGCCTTTGCACAGCAAGATTAAGACTAGCTAACAAGCTGGTGTGTTTCAGGCAAACACTGTCAGCGTATTCAGGGGACAAGACTTTCTTTCTCCTTAGTATGTATCTAGCCAAAGCTACATTATCTTAAGTGCTTTGCAGGACTTTACATCCATAGATCTCATAGAGAGAATTATATTTATATAGGGAATGGAGCTACACCAACTTACACTAGCTGCAGATGTGACATATAATCTCCACAGAGGGTTGTGTGGGTCTTGCTAAAGAAATGGCAATAGGCAAGTTACATCAATTTAAATATTTTTCTCTGTTATACGTTTGTCTCATTTTGTCGATTTTTATGGAGTCTTTAATCTCTGTTTTTCTTCTGTCTGAAGTACATTAGGTTGTATGGAAACAGTTATATCATTGGTGTAGAGCAGGTTTCTCAAACTTCATTGTACCATGACCCCCTTCTGACAAGAAAAATTACTTCATGATCCTGAAAAGGGGGACCAAAGCCCAATCCCTGCCACCCCGCTGAGGGTCCACAGGCCAAGCCCTGCCATCCTGGGCGGGTGCCAAAGCTTGAGGGCTTCAGCGCTTGGTGGTGGGGCTCATATTTTGACTTCAGCCCTGAGCCCCCAGCAAGTCTAACACCACCTCTGGCAACCCCATTAAAACGAGTCACGACCCACTCTGGGGTCCCAACCCACAGTTCAAGAACCGCTGGTGTAGAGAAATACACCCATATCAGGCAAGCAGCTAGAAAGACAGAATCAGGGCTTCAGAGGCCCTTAGAGGTTTTCGGCCATGGTATTGTGTGCAGCTGCCTACATACTGATATGGGCCATTGGTCCCATATGCCCTGGACGCAAGGGGATACAATCCCTGCCCCGGAATATGAGCCTCAAGCATATGTCCCCACTAGCCTTCTGAGAACACAGTCACCACTCCTAGGCAAGGCAAAGGGGAGAGACCAGGAGAAGGCATAGCTCTGTTCCTGCTTCTACCAAGTGTTCAACATGTGCTTATAGGCAGGCCAGGCAGCTAGCAACTGGTCATGAAGCTAGGAAGGGAAGGCCACAGTTCGGCTGATATATGATCATCATACCGCACTATTTATTTAGGGTTAACATAATCCTAGTAGTCTACCTGGGAGATATTTTAGCACTGATGCCCACAGATTCTATCCTAGTACTCACAGTTGAGATTCCTTATACAACTCATTCATGTACACATTCTTAGTGCTAACATGGGGGAAACGCAAAATGAACCCTCTTTCAGGCAAATGAAGTGGTATCGCTCTCATCAAAATGCTTTATCACTGAGCACAAGGGGCAATCCAGTGCCATGCTGTCATTCTATTTCTAGCTCGGCTCTGTGCTGTCGTTTGAATGCAAGTAAATTCTTTACTTTTGGATAATTCTGCAGGAAATTTACAAAGATGCAAATACCCAGGTTCACACGTTGAGAAAAATGGTCAAAGAAAAAGAGGAAGCCATCCAGCGGCAGTCAACCCTGGAGAAAAAAATCCATGAACTGGAAAAGCAAGGGACTATTAAAATTCAGAAGAAAGGTGATGGTGACATCTCTATTCTTCCTGTTGCTGTGGCCTCTGGGACACTGCCATCAGGGTCAGAAGCTACAGCTGGCAGATGTGTGGGACCAGTGACTGGGGCTACGTCTTCAGTACCATTGCCGCCACCTCCACCCCCATTGCCACCATTACCACCAACATCTGAGACAGGTGAGAAATAGTACGACTCAAGGGGCAGGTGTGAGGTTGGAAGCTGATGGTGCAGCTCACTGTGCCTGATCTCACTCTCACTGGTTTCATGCTGCTTTAAGCTCCATTGAGGGTGTAACTTGGGGTCGTTGTCACATAACAAACATAGTCACGACAGTGAATATTCATGGATCCAACTTAACAAACCCAAAGTGTTTGAACCCAGATGCAGAAAACAAAGCCTGCTCTGATAAGAGCAGATGGTTTTGTTTCATTCTTTTTAATGAGATGCATACACTGGTATGTATAGTAACCAGGGGCCAGATCATCAGCTGCTTTACATCAGCATAGGTCTGTTGAAGTCAGTGAAGCTACCAGCTTCAGTTTACATCTGCTGAGAATCTAGCCCAGAGACAATCTTTTGTGGCTTTTAATTCTCTCATAGGTAATTCTTTGGTGAGTGTTTGTTTTGTTCTGATTAATGTTTTCAGATGCAAACATGTCTTTTCCCCTTCCTTTTGTAGTGCAAAATGGTCCTGTGACAGCACCTATGCCACCTCCGCCTCCGCCTCCACCTCCACCTCCCCCTCTTCCTGGTCCAGCTGCAGAGACAGCCCCAGCTCCTCCACTGCCTCCCCCCCCCCCCCATCAGCACCCCCTCTGCCAGGAACAGCCTCTCCCACAGTGATTTTCAACTCAGGATTAGCAGGTAAAACAGTGAAACTGACGTGCATGCCCCACCAGTGCATTCTTCAAACTAATTACAAAAAAATCCAGCCATGCTGTTTAGAAGGAGCTCCATCAGAAAGTAACTTCTTTTTAATTAGTAAATTTAAAAAAAAATTCAAATTAAGAGCATTCCCTGATGATGATAAAACACAGAGACACCCCCATACTGATCTCCGACATTCTATCCACCACTTGGAATAGTCAGAATTTATAAAATTGCTGGTGTATTTTATGAAGGATTCCCTGCTGCTGGTCCTTTCTCATATTATAATTAGATCAGGTCAAAACATTGTTTTCTTTTACAGAAGACAGCTTTTTTCAATAACACAAATTTTTCAAAAAAATTGTTTGTCAAAATCTTGCAGATTTTCTTCAGAATTCAATCATATTTTTTGTTAAAATTAAAAAACTAAATAAAATATATAATAATGGTTGCCAAAACCCAAAAATGTTTCAGGTTTGTTTTTCCAATGAAAACCTGAACATTTTTGAAGAAAGTTCGAACAAAAATGAAAACTTTTTTGGTTTTGTCACAATTTTTTCTGGGAAAAGAAAGTCCTTGACCAGATCTAATTATATTATTTTTATGCTGTATTTGACTTATACCGAGTACCTCACCCAGCAAGTGAGTATTACTTGGTATCAGCCCCCCAAGAGATCATGAAAGCACACTATAATTGCAGAAAGAGAGAAGCCGAGGAGTTCTGATTAATATATTTTTAAAGCTGATTAAGTATTTCCGCCCTTTGATCTTTTTTTTCCTCTGAAGGAGGAAAACTCTGAGAAGCAGAGTCACCATGGAATTAGTGGGTAATGGTATGTTTAAAAAAGTAACACACGTATAGCTGAGATTACTGTTTAGGCTTTCCCTGGCAGGCTTATAAAAATAGTATTCCGATTTCAAAGCATGTGTGCTATTGTAATATTCCTTTGACACTACATCTTCTTAGGCTAATAATGTGTAAGGGGCTATAGTATGTGGTTTCCTTTCACCCTTCTCTTCCTGAAACTCGTCCAGTATTCAACCTCGGTCCTGTGCTGATAGAAGGAGTGAGCTGAGGAGAGGAGGGATTCTGATTTGGGGTTTTGGAATGGCATTATAATGTCATCTTGCCTGCCTGGCTGACCTCCTCTCTGTCCTTTTCCTTTTCTAATCTACAACTGTTGGCTTGATTTTGTCATTAGTCATAGACCTCCCTCTAAATCTGGTGCTCAGTCAGCCTGCCCCATTTCTGTATATTGTCTTGCTACAATTAATATCATTTCCTTTGAGTCAAGTGTGATTTGGGGGAATATTATATGCCTCATGCTGCAGTGTGGCCCATTAAAATCCACTCAGTTCCCTGAGCAAAGCTCATTAAGGAGAAGAAAATGCTATACGTAGGGTGCTCTGCAATTCTCAGGAATCTCATCACAGGGTTTACTTGAAATGCTTTTCTGATTTCTGGTGCCAGATTTAAATCCTGTAGCAAGTGCTGAAGGTGTTGAACTACAAAAAATTACAGAGCTAGCTGGTAGGTAGAAAATGACTGAGATAGGATTTACATACGGTATTTATGCATGAATAAGTGTATTGCACACCAGTGTGATGTAGGTGGACTCCCTAAGTCTGTGAACCAGTTGGTTCTGGGAAGGAAAATAACCTGAACTAGATTTTGAAAGCTGCTTGAAATGGATACTGATGCCATCCTCACGTATTGATTAATTCACAGCCAGCTGGAATTTACAGTTAGCTTAGTCTGTGTTGCCAAGTAAACATCTCTGTGCATTGCATATGAGTGGGCCATGAGGTTGATTTGTACCTCTTATTTAAAAAGAGAATTGTAGGAGCCTGCAGCACAGTTCTCCTATACTGCAGTTTACTACACCTCTACTCCAATATAATGCCACCCGATATAACACGAATTTGGATATAACGTGGTAAAGCAGCGCTCCGGAATGGGGGGGTGGGTTACATGCTCCGGCGGATCAAATCAAGTTCAATATAACGCGGCTTCACCTATAACGCGGTAAGATTTTTTGGTTCCTGAGGACAGCCTTATATCGAGGTAGAGGTGTATGATGTTCCTGAAGTATTTTTGGGCCATTGTAATATAGAAGACTATTCTCTAGTATTTGTTCTTAAGGAAATCCACTGAGCCAAGGGAGATGAAAGTGTCAAATCTTGATAAAATGCCTATATAGAAGGGAACATTTCTCCTACTCCTTATACATACAATGTCATTTGATCACATTAGCACGATGTATTGGGAATTTGTGAATTGATGAATTGTACTATTCTAACCATCACTAATTTTTTTTCTCTTTGTTCTTTCTGCTTCCGGGTAAGATGGGCCAATCAAGCTTTTCTGTAGGTTCTTGCTAAGTATTTGCACCCATTTCCTTTCTGTCCCTTTTGTGCTGTGACCTCCTCCTTCTATTTGTTATTTTAATTTCAGGCTTGCTTAATTTTTAAATTGTTCCTAGAGTTTGAGCTGCTTGTTAATTACCTGCAAATGTCAACCAGGTGTGGAAACAACATATGGAAAAGAGGGTTTATTTTCACACTTTTGGTTAAAAAGCATGTACCTTCAGATAACTTTGTGTATGCTGTCAAACAGAATTGTTTCTCAGCACCAAGGCACAGATTTAGCAAACAACTTAAGCAGATGCTTAAGCCCCATCGACTTCATTTGAGTCCTACTCACTGACTTCAGTGGTATTAAGCCCACGTGTAATGGGGTTTCCACTCACTGTTAGTGCTCCTCCTCTTGTCTAGATCTGGGAAAGAAGCTCTTTCAGAATCAATTGCATCTTTCTGCTCTGTCTGTGTTAGTCTGCCAAGTCACCATGTAGTCCACTTCTTTCAGGGTTATGAAGTCCAACAGTATCACTGTCCAAATGCCTTCCCTGGACGTTGTTCTGCCCCAGCTCAGGGCTCTGTTCCACTCTAGCAGTGACTGCAGGGGAACCTGGGCCCACCCCCTACCCCAGGTTCCAGCCCAATGACCGTATAACCAGCAATCCAGGTCTGCTCTGCTCTTTCCCTGGGCTCATTCCTACCCAGCCTCTCTTTTGCCACTTGCCTGTTTCTGGGTTTATCGCTGGTGATCACTCTACTCCCCATTGCCACTTCATCCCCTCCCAGCCTCATGCTAGACTCCTCACTTTAGGGCAGGATCTCAAGACTTATTCTCCCCCTGGACTTCCTCCATGTCCCTGATGACCTCCCACATCCCAGGGAGTGACTGCAGCCTCCTTCTGCTTTCAGCCTCTTAGCTTTATAGTGCTGTCCCAGCCTTCCACAACTGGGCTTCACTCTTAACTAACCCTGGCCCTCCCTCTCCCAGGTGAAGCCAGGTAACCTAACTGACCTCTCAGGCCTTTGTTAACCGGGCTGGTGTGGGGTGCACAACCCATCACACTGTGCTTAAGTATTTTGCTTGAATTGGATTGGAGTAAATCCCCTGCTTAAATGCAATGCTGAATCAGGGCTCTCAGCCTGTAAAGCCTCTCTTTGGGGTCTATTCCGCACTCAAGATTCTGTAACTGTTGAAGTCAGTGGCAGAAGTATCATTGACTTCAGTGTGTGTGGGATCAAGTCTCCAGATTGCATGCATAATTGCTGTTTAATTGATGGCACTTACTCATGTACCTCAAGGAAAGAGTAGGACCACTTTAGTGTTACCTTACACATTTAAGCATGATTCTGTAACAAAGGCAAGGAATACTTTTGGTTTATTTAGTCTAGCTTCTCTTAGAGCTGGGCAAGTAATTCATAGTGAATCATTTATTCATAAATATAGTTTCTTTTTCTGTCTGGGTTTCTGATTTTGTCACTGTTCCAGTTATTCATTATTCTAAATTCTTCATCAAGTAATTCTTGGCCTAGAGATTGTGTGTAAGCAGTTCATTTCATTTGCTGGTCAAACTCGATTGACTAGTGTTTGATTTGTGTTCCTCCATCCTGACTGGATGACTATAACTCTGGCAATCACATTTCCAGTGTGAATACTCAAATTTACAAATTCAAATTTTATTTTGTGAATGCTCTTCAGTGTCCACTTAAAATTCAGTGTTGCTACAACTATTTCTGCCAGTAAGCTCGTTCCGTAGAATATCCATGGAAAATGAACGCAAAAGGGACACAGACACAGAAGAAGTGAGTTCTTCTAAAAATTTGAATCAGGGAAAAGGAGAGAAATGAATGAGAGAAAAATGTTTTCAGCATTTGCCCAGCTCTAAAGCACAAGAGGAGAGTGAACCCTGAAAAAGATGGTCTCTGTCCTGGAAAACAATACATGGAAAAGTATTGAAGAGGGGCAGACTGATTCCTTTTTATCTCTCGTGCTCAAATGTTATAGTTCAGGGTGTAACCTGACCATGTGGGTGGAACTGGGAAGAAATTTGCTGCTCATACAGCATTGCAAATTGTCTAGATGTGCTATGGTGTATGTCAGGAGATGTAGAGGGAAACTAGTACATCTGTCTTGGAAGAAGAGATGTATTCAAAACAAAGCTCCATATGTGAACAACCCTGAACTTTGGGAAAGTTTGCATCTGGATCAGAATTTTACACTTTGAGACTACCTGTACTTGGAAGTATTACATATAAGACACTGCTGGAGATGCTCTGGACTTCTGTTGCTATATTATCTCAATTTGTTTCAATAGACCAGATGACAGTTCTACAGGTTAAATGGCTTTTTCCAGCACTGGGAGAATAAGAAGCAGGGTTTCTCTCTTTTTGACTGTAGCCTGAAAAGAATTTAATCATTCACTCCACATTTGAAAATAACTTAACCACATTAATGAACAAACCTTAATGACTGTCACAAACTCCTAGTAATTGGCTGGGCCTCTAAATCTCAGTAACAATGAAAAGCAACTTACCAAAGTAGCCATCTACTTTAGATCATTTAGAAATACTGGGGTTTCACTGTTGTTGTTTTTTTGGCACTTCTCTTATATGGCTTAATTAACCAAATTATCTGTACCATGGGACATTTGGGGTTAGAAGGACCTGCAGTGAATCACCTAGTCCATACCTCTATATTGTCTCTTATTAATGTTTAAAATTACTATCCTTAGATGCCTGTCTAACCTTAGATATCTCCTGTGATAGAAGGTCCCTTGGTAGCTTGTTCCACTGCCTAATTATTCTTAGGGTTATAAAGTTTTTCCTAGCAATTAACCTACATTTTCCCTGCTCTAACTTTAGCCTATCACTTCTTGTTCTGTGCTCATTGACTAGTGAGGATTAATTGGTCCCATCTTCTATAGCATCCCTTCGAAGTTACTTTAAAAGATTTACTGGTGCTGCACAATCAGAAGGCAAAAGCATTTGTTACCCCCAGATGTAATTGTGCTAAAATTGGAGACTGGCTTTTATGGGCTTTAAAATACAGACAAAATCAGGTTTGTGTGAAACAGTAGAATCCCTTCCCAAAGGCAATGTTCCCTTGTAACAGTATGTTTGTAAAAGGGCTTCCCTTTCCCTTGTCACACACCACTGATTGAATCCTCTGCTAGACAGAGGACTCACTTCTAGCTGAATCCTCAGCTACAATCCCCTCTCTGTTTAATCAAAAGGATGTAGGTCTTCAGCTAGCACCTCTAGCGTTAGTCATAGTGCCGCTGCCTTGATGTCAGCTTGAACAACTTTATCTACAGCACTGATTATTAAAAGTTAGGTAGTAAGGACGGAGTAACATCACACACCAGCAGCCCAGGACTGCAAGGTGCTGAGAGTGCACAATCCGCATTAGCATCAGTGGGACTTGAGGGTGTTCAGCACCTCACATGACCTGTCCTGATGTTACATACAGAAATGGGATGTCCTCTGGCAGAACAGAACTAAAGTCACATACCATTTTATCCATTTTCTATACTGCTTAAAAATTATTTTGGTTTCTAAACCAGGCCAGAACAATATTAAGAACACATTATATTAGAGTAACACATTTGCTTTTGTGAAATATTCTTAATCTCAAGCTTTCACTAAAGGTATGTGAATGCCGGGTATAAAACAGCTGAATAGCTGGATAAAAGCTCTCTCTGCTGTTTGTCTATCATGGCAGCATAATCTTTTCAGGCTTTTAAAAGTGTTTACTTAGCCCTTACCAGTTCTTCCTCCAGTGCTGAAATGCCTTCTGCAAAAAACTGTGTCTGGGTTGCTCCAGATGTTTCCCAATTCTTCTGGCATTTGTAATTTCATTCTCTTTGATGTCTTTAGCTGTGAAAATCAAGAAGCCAATCAAGACAAAGTTCCGCATGCCTGTCTTTAACTGGGTAGCGCTCAAACCCAATCAAATTAATGGGACAGTCTTCAATGAAATTGATGATGAAAGGATCCTGGAGGTATGAATACTGCATATTGTGTTTTGCTTCCCAGTACTCTGTGCAGTGTAAGTGAATGTACAGCTTTGCAAAGGCAGATCATTGTAGGAATTATTTCTGAAAGTTATTGTTTGAGCTGTTAAACGAGAATAGTTTCAGCTGCTTAAGATCCTCAGTAAAAAGGCATGAAATGACTTTCAGTTTACCCCAGCTGAGAATCTGGGCCAGACTGACTATAAAAGTGCACGTCTTTGTTTGAAACAAATTAATCAAGATGGTTGATGGCATTTTCCCAGTATAAACATGCTGATGCCATTTATGGGATGCAGGCTCCTGCAGATTGCTGAGTGCTCTTGAGGGAGAGTTGGAGGATCAATGTAGTAGGGTTGAGCACTAAGCTTTTGAATAGTATACACAAGGGTACAGCTGGTGGAAGGATGAGTAAAAGGCTGAAAAATCTTTTGACCTTAATTTCACAAAATCACATGCTATAACACTATTATAATGTTATATTTTGGACCATTACTGCAGACTATTGTCTGCAAGGGTGGATGTGCATATATCAACAAAGTGTGGCATATACCTACATATCAGTCAAAGTCTTTTTATGGAATTCTGAGAAAACCTTGGACAAGTGCAATTTTAAAAAGATATTTTTGTGGGGGGATTTATTTCTTTTTAGGATTTAAATGTGGATGAATTTGAAGAAATATTCAAGACAAAAGCTCAAGGTCCAGCCATTGATCTTACTTCAAGCAAACAAAAGATAACTCAAAAAGGGTCAAACAAAGTCACATTATTGGAAGCAAACAGGGCCAAAAATCTTGCCATCACTTTAAGAAAAGCTGGAAAGACTGCAGATGAGATATGCAAAGCTATTCAGGTGTAAGTGCAAAACTTGTTGATGGAGCAATCATATCTAAGATTTACTCTGCTTTTTGGTAATCGGCATACGTAGAAAATCAGGTTTTGAACTGGCAGATAATACAAAGGTTCTGCAAAAGATCCAAGAATAAGGATGAACTATTCTGAGTTCCCCACAAATCATTGATTGCATTCCCCTAGATGTGTTAACTTGCAATTTTGTGTCATGATATCACTCTGCAAGTCAGTGCAAATTATCTTGGAATTGTTTTTTAAAACCTAATTAATAGTTCTTAAATCAACGTAATTCACATTTGACTCCTATTATGCTGCATTTCCTATAATAATTGTAAATTAAAAGCAATCCTGAGACAAGTATGGTAAATATTAAAAATAGGTGAAAAGTTTAGTTTTTGCCATGTCTGGATTTAATTCACATGCACTGAATGCAATTTAGATGGTATTGTTTATGTAATGATTAGATACAATGCCAAATGCAAAAATAAGTACTACCAATCTTAATGAAGGAATGTAGTTTCATGTCCTGCTTCTTAAGATTCATCATGCACTTTATGGATATGTCTACACAGCAGTTAAACACTCACAGCTGGTCCAGGTCTTGGGCTACAGGACTGTAAAACTGCTGTATAGATATTGAGGCTCGGGCTGGAGCCTGAACTCTGGGACCCTGCAACAGGGGGGAAGTGCCAGAGCCCAGGCTCCAGCCCAAGCCCAGACATCTAGCCCCACAGCCAGAGTCCCACAAGCTTGCGTAAGCTGACCCGGGCGAGGCGCAGCTGTGCCCCGCGTCTTTTATTCTAGTGTAGATGTACCCTAAGATACATTCCAGTTCACTTTCTTTAGTCTTTGGAACATATTGGAGATGATTACTTGCCTGTCAAAGCCAACATTTTGTTAGGCTATAGTACTCATTTATTACTGCTCTTTTCCCAAGTTTGACTCGAAAGCGTTAACGTGCGGCTATGATGAGCATCTAATGTTTCTCTGCATGAGGACACCTTAGACAGAGGTTTGGATGGTCAGACAAATATTGGTTCACTCTTCTCATCTGGCCAAATACTAACATACTCTCAATCTGATGCTGCAGATCTAACTTTGTAGGTTACAAGATCCTTCTCCTTTTACATAAAATTAGTATCTTCTCTTCCCTGTTTTCATACTCCAGTATCTTATAGCTGGGGATCACCAGGTCTTCCCCCATTCTGCAGCCAGGAGGTCAGTTCCTTGCTTTGTCCGGCACTGCTATATTCTGCTGTGTCAGCCTTTTCCTTATTCACACAAGTCTTGGTCTTGAAAGTTTTTGTGTGCTGCACAGCAGAGCGGCAGGGTATTTGCTTTCCATGCATGTGAGAGTGGAGGCTTATGAGTGAGCAACAATAAGATTGTGAGTCCTCTTCACCCGCTGATTTACTTATAAGTGCTCAAAGTAAATGGCCATATATGAGGTAATGTGAAATTAAGTGTGGTCCTCATCATGTTAAAGACGTTAGCCACACGTCCCCTTTAGGACTTACTGAGTAACGTGGCAACCAGGCAGCAGCATTCAGATTAATACAGCTTCAGTTACCCTGCGTATCACTTTGAACATGTGCTTATACATTTAATACTCTGCACATGCATTATGCAGGATCAAGCCCTCCCAGCTATGCTCACCCAGAACAGTAAAAATGGGGGCCCTAGGCTTCACTGTAAGCAATGCATGGCCTAGTCAGCATCAGAGGCCATCAGTGTGTCAGGGATGGCAGGAAACTCCTGAGGTTTATTTTTATTATCCCAGGCTTGTGTATGGCACAGGCCTCCAGGAGTCATGTGCTCTGCCTATTTGAATAGGGATCTTGGGGAAGGCAGGTTGCTGCTGTTTGGTTGACTTTGCCAAAGCAGACAGGCCTGTCATATTTGGTGGGTCCTTCTTATAACACCAAGCTTTCTGTGTTGTTACGATATAGATTTGACCTGAAGACGTTGCCAGTAGATTTTGTTGAATGTTTGATGCGATTCTTGCCCACTGAGAACGAAGTGAAAGTCTTACGGCTCTATGAGCGGGAGAGGAAACCTCTCGAGAACCTGACTGATGAAGATCGGTTCATGATGCAGTTCAGTAAGATTGAAAGGCTGATGCAGAAGATGACCATCATGGCCTTCATTGGCAACTTCGCAGAAAGCATCCAAATGCTGACACCGGTGAGTGAGCCACAAGCGATAGAGCAATGTTAAAAAATAAATTAGCATTGAATTAATTCTAAGATGTGCAGACATTAGGGCTTCACAAGTGGAACTCATTGCAACACTCTGCATCACTTTTTAAGATACTTAGAACAAACCTTCTTTCTGTTTTACTTCACCATCTAGGTATAGCTGATCAGAAAATTTTCCTTGGAAAATACTTTCAAAGAGAAAAGAGGAAAAAAATCTCAGTGTTCACAAAAAAAAAAAATGTTTCATGTTTTTCAATCAGTTCGATATCTAGCATAGGTTTAGGAATTCGACTATAGTAACCACAGTTGAGTTTAGGCCAGTGATGCTCAAACTTTTGTACTGGTGACCCCTTTCATATAGCAAACCTCTGAGTGCGACCCCCCCCCATAAATTAAAAACACTTTTTAACATATTTAACACCATTATAAATGCTGGCTGCAAAGCAAGGTCGGGGGTAGGGGCTGACAGCTCACGACCCCCCATGTAGTAACCTCGTGATCCCCTGAGGGGTCCCAATCCCCCATTGAGAACCCCTGGCTTGGGCCTTGCTCATGGGCTCTAAACAGTACATCTACAATGATTTTCAGGAGTCTAGCTCTGTGGAGCCAAGTACCATGGAGTTGTGTGGTGTAATAAACCCTATGCAGATTCAGCAGAGATATGTTAAAGATAGATGGAAGATTTGAATATCATGATGAATCATTGCAGCTCTTGAGAGTAAAGGAGAAAGAAATAAAACCAAATCTAACCAAACAATTTTCTAGCTATGACTATAATTTGTTATTGCAGTGGTGCCCGGTGTCCTCGGATAGGACCAGTGCCCCCCGCAGTTGATGACATCAAAGCTTTTTAAGTAACCCACTAGAAATGACTTCTAGCATTTCCATTCATAGCACACAAGAGAGTGACTATAGCATTTAATAGGTTATAGTTCTAATTTTTAAAGATTGTCATCTAAGATATGTCTGCAAAATTTGTGCATTGGTGTCTGCAAACTCCACATCTCTGTATGCAAATACAGGCTCAGATTTTACAGACGCAGCTTAGATGACAGTATGTGTCCCAAAGTGTTCATAATGCTTCTTTTTATTTTACGCTTTTAAGTATTTAAAAGTGGTTTGAATATATTGTTTGAATCATTAGCTGAAACTGAAGACGAATTAATGATGTTCATGCTATCTATACTGGTGACTCCATGAGGCTTGTTCCACATAATTTGATACATATTTCATTGTCTTGAAGAGCATGGCACTGTAGATCCGTGCTTGCATTTTATTTTACTCTAGATTAAGCCTGCAGAGCATGTGAACAACTTGAAATCCATACACAGAGGGGAAGGAGAATATTCATGTCAAGATCCCCATCGTGCAGATCCAAGAGTAGAATTTGAGTGCTGACATTTACCTTGCATTTAAGGTTTTACATGTGTTAACTACACTTCTCATTATTTGCTTTTAGCAACTCCATGCAGTAATAGCAGCATCTGTCTCAATAAAGTCATCCCAAAAGCTCAAGAAAATACTGGAGGTAAGTACAATTTTATTTATACACATGTACTTTAATGAGATAATCAATGCTATTCCTCCATGCATACTGGAATATACCTACCTGCTTACGTTAAAAACTCACCCTTCAAAGGTATATATATATATTGACTGTTATCTCTTTCTCTCGCTCTGGCAGATAATCTTGGCTCTTGGTAACTATATGAACAGCAGTAAAAGAGGAGCAGTTTATGGGTTTAAACTACAGAGTTTAGATCTGGTGAGTAGAAGAACAACATCTGGGCTAGAAACTAGCTTTGGTGGGGAGGGTGCTGCTACTCAGTTCTTCATCTCCACTCAGTTCATAAAAAAAATGTTAATGACAACCTTGCAATGGACCATGCATGCCATTCAGTTGAGAGAGGATGGGGGAAGTAATATCTTTTATTGGACCAACTTCTGTTGGTGAGAGAGACTAATTAATTAATTAATTGGAGGACCTGTGCTTAGATGGTTTCTAGCACGGTAGAAGAAGGGTGGTGATGGGATAGATGGGTGAAATAAAAATAGAAGGGGTTCAGGTGCTGTCATGGCATAATGGAGATAGAGGTTTAAATGTCTTCAGTCATATGTGCCATGAGATTGGCTGCTGACCCATCACAACTCCAGCTCAGAGTTTGGGACAATTATCAGTTACTGCCCAAGACAGCAGACAATATAGCAGGTTGGATGTGCATTAGAGGAGCTGTATGGGAAAGTTCTCACAGCATCAGCATGCGCTCTGCCTGGCTTTAGCTAGTACTACCCCTCTCTCATCTTTCAAGAGAACTAATGTTTGGCAAGTCCCACACAGCTTTTAAGACAATGGGAGGAAGACAGCTCAGAGTGAACAGGTGGGCAATAGCCAATGAGTAGATGCATAGTGGATGCCAACTCTCTTTTAAAATATGACTATATGTATAGTAAGAACAGTTTGGTTTGGGAACCTACTTAGCTGAGCGCTTTTTGCCATGTTAGGCTCAAAAGATATGCCTCTAATTTGTAGACGTACTTTCTCAGCATTCCTTAATGATTTTAGTGTGTGCTTCCCCATCTAATAAAGTATCGGTTCAGTCAACGGATAATTTATAGCCTGGCCTTTACCACACCTTAATCCAACAGTTTCCTTGCCTTTTGCTTGCAGCTGTTAGACACAAAGTCAACGGACAGAAAACAAACACTGTTGCACTATATATCCAATGTTGTGAAAGAGAAGTATCACCAAGTGTCCCTCTTTTACAATGAACTTCATTATGTGGAGAAAGCTGCTGCAGGTACTGTGACCAGTGTTGCCCTTGATAGTATGTTAACCAGGTTCTGATATATTTTAATCCTCCTATCCCCATGAGCTGTTCAAGAGAAAGATCAGAAGTTTAATTTGTAGGGCAGTTTGGCCTGTAATGAAGTCAGTTTTTGGGAGATGACATCAAATTTAGGGTTCCAGATAAAGGTTGGATAAATATGAATCCTGTGGCACCTTATAGACTAACAGACGTATTGGAGGATGAGCTTTCATGGGTGAATACCCACTTCGTCGGATGCATGTGACATGCATGTGACATGCATCCGACGAAGGTGGGTATTCACCCACGAAAGCTCATGCTCCAATATGTCCAGGGCCAGCGCTACCATTTAGGCAGCCTAGGCAATCGCCTAGGGCGCCAGGACTATACGGGGGCCGGCATTTTGCCGGGGGAAGGCAGGCGGCTCCGGTTGACCTGCCGCAGTCATGCCTGCGGAGGGCCATTAGTCCACGGCTCTGGTGGACCTGCTGCAGTCATGCTTGCGGACGGTCGGCTGCTCATGCGGCTCCAGTGGACCGCCCGCAGGCATGCCTGTGGCAGCTCCACCAGAGCCACGGACCAACGGACCCTCCGCAGGAATGACTGTGGCAGCTCCACTGGAGCCGCGGGATCAGCGCAGGGGGCGGCGAAATGGCCGTACGCCTAGGGCGAAACCCTAGCGCTGGTCCTGAATATGTCTCTTAGTCTTTAAGGTGCCACAGGACTCTTTGCTGCTTTTACAGATCCAGACTAACATGGCTACCCCTCTGATACATAAATATGAATGTGGAGGATACACTCATGTCACAGAACTATTATATATTTGATGTTTTTATACTTTATTCTTATTTATATTGTGATAACACCTAGAGGTGCCCCAGTCATGGACCAAGATGCCATTGTGCTAGGCACTGTATGAACAAAAAAATAGGCCTTACCCCACAGAGCTTACAATCTTAATACTTAAACAAGTCATCTAAGAAACAGCAGCAGCTACTCACTTAGCATAGCACCAATTGTTTGGATTAGAATTTGCACTGTTAAAACAATACAGAGTTAAAAGACTACAGATCAACATTAGCATTACAAGCACATGTACTTGTTAGCTTTCCACAGTGGCATCTGATGTCTGAGACCTTGAGGTCTGTCCTCATAGGAGGATACCAAGGAATCAGTCAATGGAGCTAGCTATCAAGACTCAATAATGCCACTGGATGTCAGTTGTAAAGGATTTGATCTGAATATACTTGCAAATGTATGAAAGCAAAGGAAAAGCGTGGGACCAGCACCAGATCTGTACACAAGGCTCTTTGTATAACTTTTAAAGCAACCACTGTGCAAATTAGACTTTCCCAGTTTGTGGCTCTAAGACTACTTATGCATTCAAGCTACTTTTGATATAGATGCCACACTTAATTGTTCAATATTTCTAATGTCTTTTGTTGCGGGCAATAGTTCTCATGCATCCTCTTCTTTCATTTGAATAGGGATTATGGAAGTGGCATCCCCACACTGCGTCACAAATAGAGTGGGCGACTAGTGTTATATATTCTACAAATATTCACATTTTCCCCATGCTTGTAAACCTTTTCTGTTCTCTATGAACATGCAAATGACCAAGTTTTACTGGTCCACATGGTCACAGAAAGTGAGTTTCAGAGCTGTGAGAGTGAGTATTCACAGACGCCAAACTTTGCACTCTTCCCAGAAGTGCTGGTCCGACATCCAGCCAGCAAATAGATGCAATGAATACTCGCAGAGAATTTTTCAAGATCAGTATAGAGTTTAAGAAAATGTGAACAACAAATACATTTCAGGATATCGATTGTGATCTGCTTGTGGATATCACTTAAGCAGGAAAAGAGTCTATGTTTGTTGAAGAAGCTATTCAACATCAGTTACACAACTGTAATCCCAAATAAACCGTTTAAATTACCGTCCCCTTTGCAGTAATGTCCAAGTGTTGGGTTTTGTTTTTTTAAAAGAACATACACCCGTATTACTGGTCAACATGTGGTTGTCTTAGTTAAACACTATTAATAAGCACACAGGTACAATGTGAATTTTGGAGATTGTCATCATTTTAGGGGTAAACACATTCTTATGTAAGTAAACTGATTTTCTCAATGTCTTGTGCTTGCAGCAGGATTCTGATATTTAAACAACTCGTTAGCCTTTAGTAGATTTTAGGAATCCATTTTAAACACAGGGAGGAGAAAACTAAGTGCTGTGTTCTGTGCATTAATGGGTGCTCTGTATATGCTGCGTGCTTGTATGGATGAAACTGACCCTGTACAAGAATGAGTTAACAGTAAGTTATTTTCGGTGCTACCATGGAAATGCACCAAAGCATTTATGAATTTTTATCCCAAGATAAGACAAGTCAAAATACTGATGAGCAATTTCTAATTATACAGGGTAATCTGTGGTTTAATATTTACCAAGTTACCAATTCTGAGATCCTGTGTTATGGCCTGGATTTATGAAACACTTCTCATTAAGGAGTTAAGAATGTTTGGATTTAAGCCTATAGTAGAGTGTTTGTGTCACTCTCTCTACAAAAACATTTCAGCATTTTTGTTTATTTCTTAGTGTCCCTTGAAAATGTCCTGTTGGATGTCAAGGAGCTCCAGCGGGGCCTGGACCTGACAAAGCGAGAATACACCATGCACGACCACAATACAATGCTGAAGGAATTTATTCATAACAATGAAGGAAAACTAAAGAAACTGCAGGATGATGCAAAAATAGCCCAGGTATTCTTTTTAATCCCAGTCCCTGACAAGGTGATGTAGAGACCAAGCAAGAAGAATTGGGAAATGCAGGAATTCCTGACTGTTCAAGAGGATATAACCTTCAGCAAACTGTGGCATGGCTGAGGAGATTCAGGGTTACTTGAGTTCCTCTCCCGTCTTTACCAGTGCTCACTGAAGTGTGACATAATATTGAGGTTATCACCTACTTTCCTCTCTGTAGTCATCTAGCCAAGCTATGCATATTTGCTTATATTTCCCTGAAGTCCATCCTCCTAATCAATCTTGTCACTGTTCTCTAAACACTTTGGTAACGTTTTGCTATTTCTCCTCTGACAAACCTTTCCAGCCATGAGTTAAACTTTCAGAAATGCAGCCTCCTTTTTGCAGGCACATTTGACTCTGAAATTTTCTGCCTATAAATGAATTACAGCTGCAAAGCTGAGCACTTTTGCCCAACTTAATGTGTGTGAGCACACAGTACATAATGCGAGGTGCAAAGATCTCCTGCCTTTACACCCACAGTTCATTTTGTGGATACACAAATGCAGATGCAAATCTTGCAGGTACAGATTTCACACACACAAAGGGAGGCTGAGAATACATGCCTTTTCAACATTCTGTAAATGGGCAATAGCTCATTTTTAAGATGCAAAGTTGAGTGAAAAATGTGCTTCTTACAGGATGCCTTTGATGATGCTGTGAAATATTTTGGGGAGAATCCCAAGACAACGCCCCCATCCGTCTTTTTCCCAGTCTTTGTCCGATTTGTGAAAGCCTACAAGGTAAGCAGATGTACATTTTGCTGCTTATTCCACTTCTGAATATGGCAAGGCTGCTAAATGTGGCCTGTAGCTTTCTACAATACAGCTCACAGCTCCCTTCAATTCAAAGGTGTAACCTCCTGAGACTATAGACCCCAGAATGACCTGTGAAAGAGCACTGCACAGCAGTGCTATGGGACGTAAAGTAAACCAGAAAAGGGCAGGGCAAGTAATTGTCTCAGGATTTTACAGAAACCAGGACAGACCACCATAGCAATAACACTGAACAGCCCCAGGCTCACTGATCAGTCTTCGTGTGGGAATCTAGCTCCACCGCCTTAATATTAGTGTGAATCAGGCAGCTGAATACCTATGCAGTGCCCTGAAAGTGCCCTCTCTGGTCTTCAGTGGAGACAGTTATAGTCACTAACTCATTTTTGCAGTAAGAGATGGTTCTCATGTTAAAAAAAAAAAAAAAAAAATCTGAGAGTCCCTTCATTTGTCGTCGTTTGCAGCTCTAATGTGGTTTCTTGGTCTTTATGCTAAACAGCAAGCAGAAGAGGAGAATGAGTTGAGAAAGAAGCAGGAACAGGCACTCATGGAAAAACTTCTGGAACAAGAAGCATTGATGGAGCAACAGGACCAAAAGGTATGAAACAGAGGACTTTGGGACAATATTACTTGAAAATTTTGTATCTAAAAAGGTAAGGAACAATCCTTTCTGCCTTCTAGTGATGTTTGAGAGGCCATACAGATTAAACCTCCCCCGAGGGTTAGAGCAGGGCTTTTATTGCCATTTCATAATTCTCAGCTCAAGATAAGAATTTCATAATTCTAACACTCATCATATGTTATGAATTTTGTTTTTACAAAAAGGGTTTAAAAATAGGCAGCGATTTTTATCTTTACCAGCCAATCTTATAATAGGAAAAATTCCAGTAGAAGAACATAATTCTGAATTTACTCAGTGTGCACATCTTGGCAGGCCCGACAAGAGAAATTTGGGGCTCTGGCACACCATGTTCACTGGGTCCCCACGCTCACCCATCACACTTTATTTACACAGATGTTATGGACATTTTAGGAACACTCCTCCAAGCTCATGGCCCTGATACAATTGTTCCCCTTTTCCTGTCTTCTTATCAGCCCTTCAGTAACAGGCTCTGAGAAATTAGGTTGGAATAAAGCATCTACTCCATGCCCCTACCAACAGCAGCTTTGTGCCTTAGCTTTATAATGCATTTTCCTAGGACTCTGTCTATATTCTGTACCCAGCATTTCTGTTAACTCTATATTTACAAATTAACATGTAATATGCCTACAGAGAAACTATCCCTATAATATCCTGGTGGTAGGCCCCACCCAAGGCATGCCCTGTCAGAGAAATTACCCCTCTAATATACATGCAGGCTCAACCTAAGGATGCCATTTTATAGGAGCCTTTTTCCCAGCATGCCTTTCTGGGACTGGCCCTTTAAATTTAGCAAATGGAAACAGCTACAGCGCTAAACTGGCCATTTTGTAACTGGTTGCTTCTGCTTGCATTTCTTTCTCTTCCAGGTCTTCAGTACCCTTATCTCCAGTCATGTTTTCCCTTTCTGATGCTGGAGGAAATAGCACAGCTCTCAATCCTCTAATACTTTATAGGATTAAATAAATGGTAGAAGAGGTAGAGAGTGAAATTAAGCAAGGGGAATGGACAGATTTGGCTGCTAGAAAAAACATTCACCAGTTTTGACTTCCTTTGTGGGTTTAGACAAATCACTTAACCTCTCTGCCTTGGTTTCCCTATCTATAAAATTGGAATGAGACCCAACTATTAATATTTGAAATTGAATAAGATGGTATTTGATGTCTTGCACATTTGAGAAGAGGAGAAGAGGAATGCAGCAATGCCCTATTGGGGGCTACTCCTTACTGATCTTTACTCCCATTTCCTTTCAGTCTCCTTCACATAAAACAAAGAGACAGCAGCAAGAGCTAATTGCAGAGCTACGCCGACGACAAGTCAAGGATAACAGACATGTGTATGAGGGGAAAGATGGAGCAATTGAAGACATTATAACAGGTAAAGGAGCATTGTTCACAGACATCATCAAATTGTGGTTGTATATAAATATCACCTGAACTATTGTTGAGCTTTACAAACTCTTAACAGGTATGGTTCAAATATAGTTTAGAAAGCTGTTTCCAGTGCTCTAACTGAAGTATACAAATCCTTGCCACTGGTGTGTAACAAACCAGACCCCATAACCAACTTTAATGTGCCCACTTCCTGCACATTTTCCATATCCATAGGTATCAGATACCCTTGGCTTATTTCACAAGTTTTTCTTTCAGCATGTTGTCATGACAAACTTAGTCCTTTTGCTAAGCAATAGAGAGTTCAGTACCCTGGCAGACAGTACTGCAGTCTCTGCATGCCATGCAAACCTTTCCTTGCCAATGTTTCCACAAACAGAATGACTGATGTTTAACATTATTTAAGAGCTTGCAGTTTCATTAAAAAGTACTAACAGTAATTACCCCATGTTAATACACAGCTTAGGACAAATCATTTGGTCATATCTGAATGATTTATACCCGACTTGTCATGGTTTTACTGTTTTCCAATTAAGGTAGACTAATACTTTGCACTTGCCACAAATTAGAATTGAATACAGTAGTGGGTGGGTGTAATAATAGCTAGAGGTGATCAGGACACTGAGCAAAAGATTCTTGTTATAGCAAAGTTGCTTTTTAAAATCTGTTTTTGTTTAGTGTCCTTTCAATTTACATAGATGATCTGGTCATTTATTTTTATTTTGATGCATATTCCACATCCCTGTAGCGGAAGGGGCAAAATCTTAACAGGTTTGATGATTTTAGTGGTCATTCATTTCACTTGTACCAACGCTTAAGAAGAAAAATCTTTGGGCTAGATTTCCTTGACCATATTTTGCATTACTATCTTTTTCACAAGGTTTTCCCGATGGGAGAAAGATGCAATTTTGCCACTTAGGGCATAAAAGGAAAGTGAAGGCATTTCTGTCCTGGTTGAGTGCTGGGTTGGAACTTCTCCACTACAGCTTTCAAGACAGTGTACACCAACATTATGTTTTAGGCCTTTATTGAAAGGACACAGTCAGTGTAATAGCTAGTCACTTGCAATGAGCTGAAGCTGTCACACATTCTACACCTCCCCAAGGTCCCACTGCCAGTGTTTGTAATTTTACAAATCACATTTTCCCATTCAAAAATAGTGTTTTAAACCTATTCAAAGGGAGAAAATTGACCATGTGAGAGACTGTGAAGATAACTATATGCAAAGGGATATCAAAGTGTTTATAGCAAAAGTGGATAAACAATTATCAGACATGTTATTTTTAAATTGATGGCGTCACTTTAGACCCAGAGAAAAGCTTTACTTGACCAAAATCTATTAACCTCAATGGTCTGTAGCCACCACCAATGATGGCACACTCCTCTCTGGATTAGGTTTTTATCACCAGTGAAAACTGTGAAATTTAAAGTGGTTATTTGCAGCCTGTTTGGAATTTTTATCCCCAAAGAAACCCAGCTTAGTGCATCCTATTGTGATTAAATAACTGATTAGAACATGTAAAACCATCCCCGGATGTCTTAACAAAGCACTAACAATGTACTAATGCAACAGATCTTTGCTTCTCACTGTGTTTGTCATGTTTGGCTGTTATTTTCCATGCAGTGTTGAAGACAGTGCCCTTTACCGCTCGAACTGCCAAGCGTGGCTCTCGGTTTTTCTGCGAACCTGTTCTCACTGAGGAATTCCATTACTAAACTATTACTCTTTCACACCTGATGCTCTTAAAAGGTTGCTGTAGGTTTTTGACATTTTTCCATTTGTTTGGATCTCAGGGAGGGCCACGTTAATGTTAAATGGATAGGAATGTCTGGAGTCTATTTGGAGTTGTATTTTATGTCATCACGTCATTGCACGTTCTTGTATTTCGGTTGTCTTTTATTATATCCCATGAACCTTGTGCATGACACTTTTGGCTATCCTCAATTTCAAAGCCACCACTGAGCTACATGACAAATGTCATAGAACAGCAAGTGATGGAAGTCACAGAATGCTACATATAGAAAAGCAGCTCTGTTGCAAATCAGATTCTAGAGTTTACAGGAGGGTTAGTGGGTCAAATGCAATCATAAATGTGACAGTTCACCTGCTTTTTCTATGGCATCTCTTCTGGGTTCTAGAAGTCCCCTTCTGCGTGAAGTGGCTTATGTAATATGCATGCAGTAAACTAGACTGCTCTGTTGGGAAGCAGAATTGCAGTGTGCATGAGCTGAGTTTGACTTTCATGGCCTTTGCTTCCTGGCTTGCAGTAGTTACTTGTGATTATATACATGATCTGGGGAGCGCTCACTAATTTTTTTCAGCCATTTTAACCAGCACTTGCATGTTTGTCTGCATGTATAAGGAATAAAATGTACAAAATTCTCTCTCATTCTGTCACATCCACATTTAATTTATTTTTCAGTTCCATGCCAACTTAAACATGATTGGAAATGCCTATTGAACAAACAGAAACAGATCACAGAGGGTGGCTACATGGATTGGCTATCAGTAAAGTTGAAAAAAAAATCCACGATTCCCCCTCTGAGGGGGAAACACTTTGTAGTGTCGTGGCCATTGTGAACACTGGTTGCAGACTTGGACTTCTGGGTCTAGTCATGGCAAAGCTGTATTAAATGAAGTCTCAGAATTCATTGGAGCATTTTATGCTGGATTCCTGTTTGGTCAGTGCCAACTTCAGAGGATTGGATGAAGAGACTATAAGTATTGGTACGAGGGAAGGAATTGGAGAAACATAATTTTGTTCTCAAAATTCTACACCAATCACAGCTATTACTCATCTATTATCTATTACTGATAAATATTGGCATGTAACTGGATATATTTACATCTTGTGGTGTAAACTGTATAAAGGGTGTGTAACACAGCATGTATCTATTAACACTGTTGTTTTTGTTATTGGTTCTTAATCAAAGACAACAGCGTTTCATTTCTTTCTTTTGCAATGTATTTTTATGAGAGCTTCTTAAGATTGCAAACTATAATCACCTCAATAGTTATTTTCTCTTTCAAGTTAATTGCTGTATTGTCTTGTCTTCCTGGAGCCAATCTTCAAAGCAGCTTGGAATTTTGTTAGCGAGAGACGAGGATGGCCATCTTGTCCTTTCCTTCCTGTTTCTAACCTCCTCTTGTAGTCTTGGCCTCGTTCCCTCTTCTTGCTGTCTTGGCTAACATGCCTGGGATTTTTGAACACTGCGTTGAGTTGCTCTTCTTTTTCCATCCCATTTTTTATTTAACCATCATTTTGTGTTTTTTTTTTCTGTTTAGCCCTAAAGAAGAATAATATCACTAAATTTCCAAATGTTCACTCGAGGGTAAGGATTTCTTCTAGCACACCGGTGGTGGAGGATACACAGAGCTGGCAAGCATCACTTTTTACTTAGCTTCCTCCTCTCTCTATATGCCAGACAAATTGCTGATAAATATGACTAAATGTAATGCTGGTGAGAGTCTAAAGACATAAGGTACACACAAGATTTAAGAATGGCAATGTCCCTGAGACATTTAGTTTCACACTTGTGTTATATGGCACGGTAGAGCATGGGCTAGGATGCACTAAATTGCTGCTCCTAGGCGAGGCTCATGTTCAGTAACTGACTTCCATGTGCAGCTTGACTCCTGATTCTGGGTTTCTTTCTCTCCTCCCTACTGAGGATCTGCAAGCTTTGGGGGTAACTAAAGCTTTAGAGATACAGTAATGGCTTCACCAAATGCAGAGGAGTTAAAACGGGATGGCTTTCAAGGCTTTTTGGTGTTAGATGTTCCCTTGAGTTGGGACACACTAGCTTTTTTGCTAGGTATAGGGGGCTCCCACACCTCTCCCCTTATTGCCATTAGGGGAGGGTGAAAGCCCTGTTCCCTCTCCCTGCCTGAACCATTAGCAGAGAGGGCTATACATCCAGCATTCTGACTGGCATTTTTTCCATCTGTCCCCTGTTGCTCAGACGTTTTCATATAAAATGAAGTGGCCTTTATCAAACTATAAAAGATGATTTAATCATAGGACTGGAGGGGATCTGGAGAGGTCATCCAGTCCAGGCCCCAAAGATTGATGTATTAGAACCATGAGTGCTTACTGTGACTGGTGCCCTTGTTCCCTGGCCCTTTTTTCCATTTTGGCCCAAAAATTTGGCCCCTCCAAATTTGCCCAAAATAGTTAGTGTCCTATGCCCCATTACGCCCCAGAGCTGTTCCCCAGCCTGTTGTGCTGCCAGGACTGTACGACACAGTGCTTCAGGAACATGTGCAGTATCCCTAAGAGATAGACAAGAAGCTGCACAAATCCATGTGCAGGCAGGAGCAGCTGAGCATCACCCATTGGCTGCCCTTGCTGATGTACACATGGCTGGGGGATCCAGGAGCTGTCTTTAAACAGAACACTAACCCAGCCACGACTTCGAAAAGCCATGTAAGTGAAGATATGGAAACAGCTTTAGATGCCTTAGCCTCACTGAAATTTCTTCCCTGGCAGAAGAAACTTTCCCCCATATTAGGATATCAAGGGACATACTGAGCCTGCTCAGTATATCCCCAGTCATCGTTCCCAAGAGGCCCACTTCCATAAATGGCAATCATCAGGACAGATAGATTATGACCCAAATTTATCCCTGTTGTAATTTCTGACTTCACTGGGAATGGGTAGAGATTTAGCTGCTCATGCAAGCATGAAGTCATCATTGTGTGGCTGCAACCAAGTGGGAAAGTATTTTTGGATCCTCATCAAGACTAGTAACAATGGAACAGAATAGAACCTTTAAATTTTTACCATATAGTAATTGTCTAGTATCCACTTTTTCCATGTCCTCCCCCCACCCCCCCACAAAAAAGATAGACATACAGAAAGCATAAAATCATTCTTGCTTTGGAAAGAACACTTTTAAATGGTATCCTACTTTGAGTTTTTATTCAGCTTCCAGCCCCTTTCAAAAAAAAAAAAATTTACTGATCCAATTGCAATGATTCTAGTGATTACATCTAAAAAAATATCTACTTCAGCTCTATTAATTCCAATTGATGTTGCCTTTCACAATGACTTATTAAATATAAAGTTATAATCTCCAATCAGAAGAAAAAACTTCAAACTTGACAACATGAATGTATTTAGACAAGAATACCACCAGTATTACCTTTTTTGGTGTTTATTAATAAGGACAAATCATATTTGTTTAATTCTCAATGGGTTTAAAGGCCCTTTACTCTTTCTACACAAGCTGCTTTGATTGGCTGCCAGAAGGACTTTTTCTTTTCTAAACAAATGACCTGTTAATTTACCTGTTTCTGATATCTTATTTCCTTTTTGCAGATCTTAGAAACCAGCCATACAGACGAGCCGATGCGGTAAGGAGAAGTGTTAGGCGACGCTTTGATGATCAGAACTTGCGCTCTGTAAATGGTGCTGAAATAACCATGTGAGCTGGAGATTTGCATGTGAAAAGTAGAGCGTGTGCTTGAATGATACCTTGT
Source organism: Chelonoidis abingdonii (assembly GCF_003597395.2). Classification (NCBI taxonomy): domain Eukaryota; kingdom Metazoa; phylum Chordata; order Testudines; family Testudinidae; genus Chelonoidis; species Chelonoidis abingdonii. The sequence continues at coordinate 52,183,839 of NC_133778.1, read as the reverse complement.
CCATGTGAACTATATGTGCTACCATTTAATTATAGCCTTGAATACAGTAAAATTACCTTCTAAAGGGCTCAAAAAGACATAGAAAATGCATAGGAACGTAAAAGTGATGGGCTCTCTACTCAACCATAGCTAACAAGTGCCTAAAATTGAAGTACCTGCTCAAATTAATCAAAGCAATAGGACTTGATTTGATTGGGTATCTTTTTACACCAACACAATATTCAGTATTTTTAACCAAAATGTAAAATACATGATTTTTTTTTGTTACATGAAATTTAGTGATTGGTCTTCAGTGGCCCTTCTTGATTTCCTGACAGGTTGTAAATAAGTAATACTTGGATGCAATCTGCTGTGGACTTAAGCTTTTCAATGCATTCCTGTCCTGTCTGCTAAGGAATTAACGTTGAGCTTCAACTGGACTTACTAGCTTTTTTAATATATATATATTTAAGGGCTTACCATGTGCAAGGGGGAAATAATTACAAAATGAACTGTACCTTTCAGCCATACATGAACCCCAGACTTAATACAAATAAGATGTGTTAAAGACATAATCCAGTGAACACAGAGTTTATATCAAATGAACATGAACTATTCTTCATGTTCTGATTCTGCTTTTTATATGCCAGTGTGCAATGTGGGATAAGCAGTGAGGGTATGAATGCATTGCTAAGATCAGTGAAACAAGAACGTTGTATAAGACTCATTTACTATGTTCTTCAGATAGAGGCAGCTTTTGAATAACAACGTGTATTTATTAATTAGGACTAAGATATTAACATCTCATTAATCAGTATTAGGATTTCTGAGGACCATTATGGTTCAGTTATTAACTCAGTGAAATAATCTTGTGCCCTGCTGAGAGAGGATTTTAATACCCCATCTATAAGCTTTAAACTTGCATCTGCATTGAGCAAGAATGGTAACCCAGTAATTATGTTTTTCCTTTGACAATCGAGTTCTGATCACTTAATACAAAAGGGACATTTGTCGTTCAAATGGATCCCAACTTCTAAATTCTTAGTTATTTTATATACTGCATTTTACACTTTAAAATTGAGCTTATTTTATTAGGCTTGGCAATATTTTAAATACAAACAGTGCTACTGGTGCAGATCAATTTATTGTTATAATGGAATTTTATTTTATCCTACAATGGCAGGGCACTTGATCTATTCCAAAGTCAAGAACTGGACTGATGCTAAATTTGTACTTTCCAGAAGATACATTTTGCTTGTGGCTTACCGTTCCTGGTAGCATTGCATCAGTATGTTAATTGTAAAATTTATTGTATAGTATTTAACCACTGAATTTCTTTTCTTTTATGTTGTGCTTTATGTGAACCACTGGTGAAGGTCCCATTTTCCTTGAATAATGTGTAGTTACATGAATCTGTTTTTAAATGTACAGATATTTTGCTACAAAATTGGTGCAGTTTTTTATGGTTTTTACACTTCTCTTTAATTCCCACTTTAGTCTCTGGGTAATATTGTAAATATTGTTTAAAAAATGCATCAGCCTGTGCTATACAATCTGAATGTTATTTTAACTTATAGTTTTGTTTTTTATATTTAACTAAATGGACAGTTTGGGGCTCAAAGTTACCACATTGACTTCCGCTTCCCTATTTACAGAAAGTTTACATTAAAACTGCCACGTATTGTGTCATTTACAGCAACGTGTACTTGACATGCAAAAGAGAACATGCCAAGATTGCCTCTTTCTTCACTGACAGTGACAAAAGAGTTTTAATCTGTATAAGAAAAAATCATTTGGCAACATAATTTAAGTACATTTATTAGTCAAATAGGTCAAACTTGTAAGCTCAAAAGCATTTTATAACTTAACTCTAGACAGCAAATAATTTTATCATGCAAGTGGACTGTAATATTGGCATGTTCTCTTTGATGTTTTTCTAGTAATAGACCTGCTTCTAGGCAATATTAGAAGTGTTTTATAAAAGCAGTTCATGTTACTTTTCTGGTCTGTTCACGGCATATGATCAAATAAACTATTTACACTACTATACAGTAATCCATGGTTCTTTTTCTTTGGTGTGTTTATATTACTCTTTTATGCAGAGCTTGCTAGCAAATGGATCATGAGTACGATGATGGAACAACTTATTCTTACAGAAATAACTGTCATATCTGTAGTTTTATCAACAGAGACTAGGGGAGAAGGGGGGACACAAATTCCAAGTTTTCTCACCAGCTTCTGCCCTGTGCCACAACTTTCTGCAAAACCTAAAGTTTCTTATCCTATGATTCTGTATTTCTGTTTTGATGAGAAACACTGCACAATAAAGCCTGCTTAACCTAGCTTCCCAAACAAACAATAGTAATGGCAAAAATGGAAAGGAATCTCACCCACATAGCACCCCACTCTGTTTTCTTCCAAGGTCCTAAGAAACTGTTGCATGGTAGAAGAAATTGGCAAAACACACTCTTGTGAAAAGGAGTTCTAAGGTGAAGAGCACAAAGAAAATGGTCTTACTTCCTTCCTGGTGTAAGTACACTGATTTGAATGGAGAAAATTCACCATGTTCGAGGTTTCTAATGAGTGCCTTGCCTCCACCTGAGTTAACTTTATATTTCCTATGTTTAATAACATTAGTATGGAAATGGGACCAATCAGGGCTTCACAAAGTTCTTGGGTCCTTCCATGGCTTTAAAAAACTTCTCCTCTTTTGTAGCAATTGCAAATATGATGAGCAGAGACCACTTTTTTTTTAAAAACGGAGTGGAGGTAATATGAAGTCACAAGACCTGCATTTTGCCACTGCAGACTCTCAGTAACTACTTCTGCAATATACTGTTAAAAAAACCCACGGTTTATGCAGAAGTAAAATTCACCAGTAAACTATTCAGTTAAATCTGCTAAATCTAGCCACCTATCCTGGTTCTGGCATTACAATAACCACTGAAAAGTTTCTATTCTAACTGTCCCAAGATCAGTGAACAAAGGAGGATGTTCCTAGAGTACTTTTTTCATACAGCATTTTCCTCTCAAAACACAGAATCTCTGAGTAAGAGTAATAGTGTACAAAATCCCTCCATAACATTTACAGGTCTGTCCCATCTTAGGCGCATTTAACATGTGCCATTTCAGCTTTATGTGGTCAGCAAAAACAAGAAAAAAACCAAAACAATAAGGAGAAAAATAATTTAAATACCGTTTCTGTAGTGCGGGCGATTCCACCCACCATTACGCTCAATGCAATTTTGACTATGTGATTTTTGCTTTATGTGCTGACTGTGGAACGTAACCCTAGCGTAAGATGAGAAAGACCTGTACAAACACTTAGCCCATGTCCTCCATTTTTAATTTACAAAAAATATGCATTCTTTGGCTTGCAACAAAGAGATCCCAAATGCTGTAGATTTTAAATGTAACAGTGTAAAAAAATATATATTTAAAGTAAAAAGAGTGACTAAGGCAGTATTTCTCTTTCGTCTGAGCTACACAGATTTTGTACCCCTTTAACTCTATAGGTATAGAACGGGGTAGGCAACCTATGGCACACGTGCCAAAGGCTGATTTTCAGTGACAATCACACTGCCCGGGTCCTGACCACGGGTCCAGGGGGCTCTGCATTTTAATTTAATTTTAAATGAAGCTTCTTAAACATTTAAAAAACCTTATCTACTTTACATACAATAGTTTAGTTATATATTAGACTTATAGAAAGAGACCTTCTAAAAACATTAAAATATATTACTGACGTGTGAAACCTTAAATTAAAGTGAATAAATGAAGACTTGGCACATCCCGTCTGAATGTTTGCCAGTATAGAATCTACTATATAGTAAAGCAGTACAATTCTCCAGTATGCTTGTAGATAAGTTACATAGCTAGGAAGACTTTATACTAATTTATTTCCAATCTAACTGCTTCAGGCTGTGGGGTGGTACTGCTTTATAGAATATCTAGTTCAACCCCCTGATCAAAGCAGGATTAATCCCCAGACTGATTTTTGCCCCAGATCCCTAAATGGCCCCCTCAAGGATTGAACTCACAACCCTGGGTTTAGCAGGCCAATACTCAAACCACTGAGCTATCCCTCCCGCTTTTAAGCCAACAAGTACAAAACCTGTACTCTGAATCAAGGGAATGAGATTATATTAAGCACACAGCACTATTGGAGAAATATAATCACAATATGGTTATTTTATGAGCACTTCTACTTTTCAATATAGGTGTATCAAACAAAAAACTACCTTAAATTTTTACTTATCAGTCACTAATTTTCATCAGTCTTACCCTGGTCTAACTTCCTTGATAAGCATTTCAAATCCCACACCTTTTGATTAACAAGCATTTCTTATTGTAGTACAATTGATGATAGATCTTGAGACACTGTCATAGAAAAGAAAAAATTTGCTCTTCTCAGCACCTTCATGAATAGTTCCAGCTGCTCTTTGAGTATAAGGTTTGTATTTACCAAGGCTCAGCTCCCTGACCAGCAATCCATATCCTGTGAACAGATTTAATTAATATCTAAGAAAAAAAAAATCACAACACCTAAACAGATAATTTACCTCCATGACTTTTTTCCTTCCCTTCTTCCCCCATCTCAAAAGATTTTCAGTGATGCCAGGCAAAAATTCATGAGAAATACACCACAAAAGAATTAAAAAATTGTGTAAATAGATGTGCTACAACATTTCTGCAGCAAAATTTAATCTAATAATAAGAATAAAATGGCGGACAAGTTATTTAGGGTGGTGGTGAATAAATTATGCCATAAATGTAGTAAGCAGTATAAGTGATAACACAATTTAATAAAATATGGCGAAGATCAAATTTAAGAGAACAAATCTTATAACCAAACCTTAGATTTAAATTTTTGAAAAGGGTTTAACAAATACAAAACAAATGGGGAGAATGGATTCAAGATAGCCCTGCAGAATACGTAACCCAAGCACCACAGCATTAAAGCTAGTGCTTGGGATTCAAGTGAAACTGACAAACAGAAAAGCTAACTTTCAGTCCAACCTGAGCATTGTGCAAAAGAGACAAATAGCAAAACACTGATTAGATTTTTAAACATTCTTTTAGTAATCAAAAGCATTATTAATAAAAGGAAAACTAAATTTATTTTGCCAGTAATCCCTTTAATTTCAAGACAACTACAGAATCTGAAATCAAGGGATTGTGATGCCTTTTGAGAAGGAAAAATACTAAGACTGAATTTTGTTGTTGCTGCTTATGAGCAGACAAATATCCACGGGCAGAACACTTCCTATCACACAAGGAAGGAGCAGTCCCATCCATTGAAAAATATGAGGCTGCAAAACTTTTTCTGAGGGAGGGAGGGAGGGAGATGGGAGGAGAAAAATACTTTTCCCCTCAGGATTAGAAAACAAGCTATGCCTTGCTAAAACAGATTTAAATGAGACTGTATTTCCTATTGGGATGGTTTTTCCAAGATCTGACTGAGAAATACAAAAAAGAGATACATTCCATTAGAATAATTTATAGTTACATTTTTTATTTTTAATGGAAAAATAAAGACAAACCTTTTAAAAGTAATATTTACTTAGAAACACGTTTCTTCATGTAAACTATGCTAGGCAATAAAAGTATTTTACACAAATTCTAATGTGTTTTAAAACCATTATTACCTGTCAAAAATTCTAAACTAATCCGCTACCTTTAAACATTTTCTCAAATCTCTCTCAATGTAAAACCAAATATTAGACATGATGAACTGTGTACAGCGTACTATCACCCCTAAATTGTGTGTTTGGTTTTGTTTTTCACTATAGAGTTAACCTAATTGTTACAATACCAATGTATTTGCTTTTTTAAAATATAAACACAGGAAAGTGAATTTTACAAGGTTAGCAAAATATATATATTTAAAATCTAACTGATTTTATATAGCCATATACCCATGATCAGCGCTCAATTCCTGACACATAGACTAACCTGCAACTTTCCACACTTTGGATAGTTGCTGGGCACGGTGCAGAAATATGGAACAGTCCCACTGCCAACATTTTAGTTCATTTGTAGTTTTTTGGATATTCAGCATGAAACATTTTATGATATATAAAATACAATTTATTAGAATTCTTTACCTCAAATCCTACCTTGGCAAAAGTTGTATAAGGTATTTCTTCAGTAAGGAGTGATTCACAGGTATGTTACGTAGTGATGGATGACTAGAATTTGTTATGTTACATGTGTATACTGAATATCCTTAAATACAAAAACCTGTCATTTCCTTCTGAATACAGCAGACCAAATATGTCTCTAACAAATATTTTCTTTCAACTGAAAAGTTTCAGTCTCAAAGAGCAGCCTTAAGAAGTGTGACTCATTTACCCATCCTACTGAAAATATTCTGTGTGAATGCTGCAGTTCTAGGCTTTGATCTTAAATGGCCTTTTTAGGCATTCATGTACTGGTAACATTTGTCATATGTATTAGAAAAAGGGAGTAATACACTGAAAAGGAAGCTAAACTCTGTGCACAGTCTTCAAAATAAAAATTGAGTGAACACGTTGCTTATTCCATCAATCATAGATAGTGGTTATTTCTATCAGAGATGTACAGAGTATTTAAAACTAGAAATAAATACCAGTATACGCTAGAGGACAAAATTTAATAATTGATAAAAATGTACAAAAATATTCAAATCAGAAAGGTTTCAGAATGTGTACCACAGTAGTCAATACTTGTCACTGAATAGGGAAAGTAGAACTTTTCCTCAAAGCAAAACTGGTCAGAGGCTACCAAAAGGGGTAGGGGGGGAAAAAAGCTGAATTTTTAAAAACAATACTATTTTTTTTTGTTTGTTTTTTAAAGAAAAGGTTTAGAATAACATTGATTTTCTACATTAATATTGCAACTGCTATTTAAAATTTGGTGGTACTTTCTTCAGCAGGTCCTTAAGGCAACATATTGAAATTAATTTACCATTTGATTTTATGTTAAATTTTCTTATCAAGATAAATGCTGAAATAATGCCCTCAGCCATTTTAATATATATGTCAGGTTTTACTTTGATAAAAATGGTGGCTATTTTACAGCAGCGCCCTCTAGTGCCACCGTAATGAAAGGCCTAGCAGATTTCCATCATAAACACCTATTTGTAAGGTTTTAAAACTTTACCATAAAAATTCACTCCAAGATGAAACTTGACATAGAAAGTCTCAGCCAGGAAGTCACATTTTTTGTTTAATACAAATTATCAAAACCATAAGTTTGGCCAGTAATGTCGTGCACAAAAAAAGCAATTTCTGTTTCTGGTGCTTCTCTGTACTACAATAAATCAAGAAATGGATTCATTATTCCCTCTCCATTTCCCTCCTCCTGCCAGAAAAATAAAAAACAAACACAGACATTTAAACCACGAGAAACTACATTTTGAATCTTTCCAAAAAGGAAATTTAGCTGGTCTCCACTGGCCTGTAAAAGCAGGTTTAGCACCTTTCCAGAAAGAACTGTTTAAGACATGGATTGCTAGAAAGGTGTTAATACTTTCCCTGGCCAGACTAGGCAGGACCCAGAGTCAGAAGTGAAACAACTTCCATTCATCAAAGGGCTCTAGGGTGTACAGAATATATATGCTTCCTAGCAAGTCAAGAACAGAACTTCAACTTTAACTCAAATGTCCCCCGTTTTTTCTAAATTTGATGCCAGGCCCCATAATGATATTACTTGAATGCATTTTTTTATGCAGTATCATTAAAACCCACTGTTTTTCAGCAATGGAACTCAGAATATCAGAACTCATGTCCTGAATTAGACATCAGTTTCTTTTATTAAATCCTACTGTGAATGTATTTGGTATAAATAATGTTCTTATTGATCTTCATCCAGTTGTTCCAAGAGGGTTCTTCTCTGTTTTTCTAATTCCCCTTCACTCAGTTCACTCCCAGATGTATCCCAATTACCCTGCAAAGAAATGTAATGATTATGACAAGAACACACTGTAATTCACCCACGGCAGCTATTGCATGTGTTCCAATACCGCTTTCTGGCCTTCATTAGGAAATACAGTAACTCCTCACTTAACATCTTCCACTTAACGTTGTTTCGAAGTTACATCGCTGTTCCATTAGAGAATATACTCGTTTAAAGTTGTGCAGTGCTCCCTTATAACCACAATAGAGGCCCAACTTAAATGTATACTCCAAATTAAGAAACACAGTAAAAGAACTAAAAAAGAGCCACCATGGCTTAACAACCATGTAAAAGAAGCAGTGAGAGATAAGAAGAGGCATCTTTTAGAAGTGGAAGTCAAATCCCAGTGAGGTAAATAAAAAAGGAGCATAAACACTGCCAAATTAAGTGTAAAAATGTAATAAGAAAAGCCAAAGAGGAGTCTGAAGAACAGCTAGCCAAAAACTCAAAAGGTCATAACAAAATGTTTAAGTACATCAGAAGCAGGAAGCCTGCTAAACAACCAATGGGGCCCCTGGATGATCGAGATACAAAAGGAGCGCTTAAGATCGATAAAGTCATTGTGGAGATAATGATTCTTTGCTTCGTCTTATGCAGATGTTAGGGAGATTCCCTTTAGCGTGACCATCTGCGGAACTGTCACAGACTGAAGTGTCCTAGAGGTGTTTGGATTAATTGATAAATTTACCATTACATGTCCCGGACCAGCTAGCTCACCCAAAGTTCTGAAAACTCAAATGTGTTTGTGGAAATTAACTTTTCTGTTCTCAATGACTGGAAGCATGCTAATGTACGCCAATTTTAAAGGGCTAAGAGGTGTCCTGGCATTAAGACCGTAAGTTACGTCCGTACCAGGCCATTAGTTAAACCATAGTAAAGAATAAAATTGTTAGACAACAAAACATAGAAGCAACATAAATTTTGGGCAGCAGGTTTTAACAACTAAAAGAATTGTGGAAGCTAGACTTGTACGCATTTGAGAGAGAACTGGATAATTCATGGAGTTTAAGTCCTATTTAATGCATTGCCAGGATGGGTAAGGAATGGTGTCCCTAGCCTCTGTTTGTCAGAAGGTGGCGATGGATGGCAGGAGAGAGATCACTTAATCATTACCTGTTAGGTTCACTTCCTCTGGGGCACCTGGCATTGGCCACTGGCGGTAGACAGGATACTGGGCTAGATGGACCTTTGGTCTGACCCAGTGTGGCCGTTCTTATAATGTCATTTGGCTGATTTTACAAGGGAGCATTACACAAGTTCCTCTTCTCTGCCTCCTCCCTCTCCCCTTCCCTTCCTCCCAGCACTTCCCCTGCTGCCAAACAGTTGTTTGGCGGCACTTAGGACTTTCTGGGAGGGAGGGAGCAAGCGGGGAAGCTGCCCCTCCCCCCGGCAGGCAGGGCCACCTGGAACGCAAGGGCTTTAGGGGCTGCAGGGCCCTGGACTAAGGGGGTCCTGGCCTGCAGCTCTAAAGCCTCTTTCAGAATGCAGCCCTGCGAGCACGGGTTGAAGGACTCAAGAGGAGCAGGGGCAGCCGTGCAGTCAGTGGCTGGAGAGAAGCAGCGCTCTAGGGCCCCCTTAGCCCAGAGCCCTAGAGCCCTGTGTTCCGGGTGGCCCTGCCTGCTGGGGGGGACAGCTCCCAGAATTGCAGCCCTGGGGGTGGTGCCGCGCTACGCAGAGCCACCTGCACACCCCCTGCACCAAACAGGAACTGCCCCAGGTAAGTGCTCTGCACCTCTTGCTTGCCCCAGCCCTGAGCCTCCTACCGCCCTCCCACCCTGAGCGCCCTCCCATACCCTAACTCCCTCCCAGACCCTGCACCCCCAGCCCTTAGCCCCAGGGGTAAGCCGGGGCACCTCCTCACCACAGTACAGTACTGTACAGTATATAATGTCTTTTGTCTGCTCCCCCAAAATTTCCTTGGAACCTAACCCCCCGCATTTACATTAAATCTTATGGGAAAATTGGATTCATTTAACACTTTCACTTAAAGTCACATTTTTCAGGAACATAACTACAACATTAAGTGAGGAGTTACTGTATAGCGAAAAACTCAAGGGAATACATTCCATATTTAAAGGAAATGACAAGTGAAGCAATATAACATGAAAACATTTGTTGAATTCTAATCCTACATCCCTCAGTGCAATATGAAATATACTTGTGTGCAACTGTTCTCAGAAGATAAGCATCCAAAGGAGGGCCTAACATTAGATTTCTTGTCACAAATTTTTCATCACTGCTACCAATATTGGTAGCAACAGTGAAAGCATTGGAGTAGACAATGTTCTAGGTGACAGCTTGTGTTTTAACCACCATGTTGTCTAACCCTGCTCTGAGCAGGTCTTCACAACATAGTGTCGAATACTAAACCTAGGCCACAGTTTTGTCCAAAAAATGCAGATTCAGCAACACTAAAACATCTTCTAAATTGATATGTTTCAATTTTTTTTTTTTTACTGAAAGTTACCAAACAAATAAAAACATTTTTATTTCGACATGTTTGAAACACGTTCTGATTTTTTAGTTCAAAGCAATTTTCATTTAAAAATTGCCTTTAATTTTATTAAATGACCCTTTAAAATTGTCAAAATAAAAATAAAAAATTTCAATTTTAAGATACGTTTTATTTCACCCAAAATGATTCCCCCCCCCAATTTTTTGATTTGTCAAAAACTGAAGGAAAAAAAAAGTTATTTCCCAGAAATCTCCCCCACAAAAAAAACAAACCAACCAACCAACCACACACCACCACAATCAGTTATTCACACAGCTCTACTGCGAACACCAGCAGCTGTCTGGAGCCCTATCTACACTAATGCATCCACCATTGGTCTAACAAGAGTGGGCAATTTTGAGCAAAAAAGCATAATGCAGACAGAGCCTGACAGATTAGCTACTCTTGGGTCCCTGCTGCCAACATAATACGTCTCCCACCCAACAGATGTATGGTTGGGATTTTCTAAGGAGCCTAAGAGAGTTAGGTGCCAAAATGGATTGTTCTGGGAGGACACATATCCTAATGAATTACCACATACCCCGCAGAGATAGAGTTCTGAGAGACTTCTGTCTGTGAAAGGACTGAACAACAGGGTACAGCTGCAACCTACACACCTCACTGACAGCATTACAAGATGCTCTTTCATGGGAGCCAACAGTGCTGAGCCTGAGAGAATTTCTCATTCAGTTACCTAACTCCCTTAGTCTCTTTAGAAAATCCAGTCTATATATTCTCCAAAATACAAGTTACTCAGAATGGATGCTATAATAAAATGTGGACTCTGCAAGTGCTCTCAACAATATTCTTTGCTTTCAAAAAGCCCAAGAACCACTTAGCTTCATTAGCACTTTCTTCCACCACTGGTCTAGCTCCAGTGCAGCTCCACCAGTGCTAAATCAACAGCGGGGAAAAGGGCAGCTACACCCAGAGATGAAAGGTTGCTCCATCAAATCTAGTCTTTGTTGTGTTCTAGACCAGGACAGTCAATAGGTGGATGGCGGGCCAAGTCTGGACCACCAAATCCTTTTGAAGGGACCTCAAAATCTTTTTTATTTATTTATCATCATCGTAGGGTTTTTTTTTTTTTTTTTTAATTATTTTCTCTGGAGCCTCGACCTTGACTATACCTTGACCAAGAAATTTGGACCTTGACAAAAAATAAGTGTTCTACCCCATTCTGGACTAAAAATCCCATATTGTTTAAATATGAATACAATCGTAGCATGAGCGCCATGTGGACTATGGCCCAAAACGTTCCACTACTTTCCTTCAACAGTGTATGTCACTTTCAGTTTTGGGTGGTTTTTTTTTTTGCACCATAAATAATCATTAAAATACAGCTTTAAAATGAAAATATGACATCTACACAAAACCACATGCAGAATTACCAAGCTACACAGATCCCAAAACATATACTAATAACAATTTTAGATCTTCTTGGAACATTAGGTCCATCTACAGATAAAAATCACTGTAAGTAAATGTGACGTTGCACCCCATAATGCTTTATGGAAATACGCTCATGAAAGTAAATATGACATAACTGGAATATGTTTTATGTCAGATATGCCATGTAACATCTCTCTGCAAAGGTTATGATCTACTGAATATATTCATCTTATTTGTATGCATGTATCATTTTTGTATTCCAAGTTATGAGTATGAGGCTAGGTACTTGTTTAAGTTTAAGTAGCCTCTGTGAAGCAGTTGGTCAGCTTCCTAAGAAAAGACTATTCTCAGTAAGTGCCCAGTCAAAAAACACTTAAGCTACCAATGAACTTGGAGACACCAATCCACATCTGATCTTTCTCGGGAATGAAAACAGGCTGAGAGGTAGTCTAAAGGGGATTTTTGATCCAACCCATCACAATAACTCCTTAGCTTATAAATTAGCAAGCTACTCTTTAATTAGTTGTATATTTTTATGTGGATCTGTAAAGCTACTATATTGTATTTAGCCAAAATAAAATAAAAAAACCTCACAGACATTAAACAAAATGGAACCAAGAAAAAAAAACTTACAGAATCTTTTCCAGGACGTTTTTTAGGAGGAGATTTATGCTTTGATTCCGATCTTTGTCTAGGTCTATCCTTTTCATTCTCTCTCTCTTTTTCTTTTTTATCCTTTTCTCGTTCAATATCAGATTCTGGTGAATCCTGTGTAAATAAAATGAACAAATGTGAAAAATTCTTAAAGTTTCCGAATATTTATTTTATTAACATTTGTATAATGTGCACAGTGAGTGTACCCACATCTCAGTACAACTAAACTCTGCAAAGCTCCATTACTGGGTTACATATAAGCAAACTGGCTTATTTAACATGTTCTTGTTTAGAACTAACCAACCAAATACCATGAACATGGCAGAAGAAAGCCAATACACAGACAAATGCATACACAAATGATTTAAGAAGAAAGACAGGTAGGCTGACTTCAACTTGAAACATAGCAACAACTAAAATCGGTGGAGGAGAACTTACTCTACTCTTCTGCTTTATAATCATACACATGAGGGATTAGGTCACACTAGACGCTAGAGCCCTGCAGTGGGACTGGGATCCCGCGGGTCCCACAGGACCCACACAATGCTCTACTGATGCTTCCTGACCAGTTAGGTATTTATGCAGAAGTCATCTATTCAATATGGCTTTTGCAAAGGGTTGATGGTGTATTTCCTGGCATGGGGAATGGCTGGAAAGCCACATCTCTATAGCTAGCTGCTGGCAGAGGTCCTACCTGAATATTACTACCACAAAACACCAAGAGTGATTACACTAGGGTGCCTACAGTCTTGGATAGGAATGTTTATTATTTAAATCTAAATAAATAAATACAACTGAAATGTTAAAGCAACATGGCTTTCACACTGACCACTAGCCCTCCTGTGGCAGCTAACACATAATGGTCAACTGTTGTTGAATCACCAGAATTGTATGCCACACTGAACAGTGTCTATCCCATATGAGGGCTTCTTGTGAGAGGGCTACCACTCTCAAAAGAGTGCAGCTAAATTTTACAACTTCAGAAAATACAAAAACAAACATAAAAGTACCCCGTGTTTATGTGGCAATGTGACCACCATAATTTATCAGTAAACTCAAATCACTTCCCTTCCCCATGCCAACAGACACTCACCAGTCCTGAATCTTACAAAGAAAAAGATAACAGAATAAATGACAACATAGGTTATATTGGAGTTCTTACACTGCTCCAATTAGCATTGTATCTGAGCTCCCAAAATAGCTCTGGAACACAGAGAGACAGGAGGGAGTGATCCCTGGCATGAGGCAAGAGCAAAATAGGACTCCCATCTCTGAGTGCTTCTATGGCTGCCAAGATGACAGTCCTGAGGGCGGCCATGGGGGTAATCACTCTAGCAAGATTTACCGTTATAAACAACTTTAGACCTCATAAGCAAGGCCTTATAATACTCAGAACTGAGCCCTCAGAAATGGTTCCTGAAAGCTATATGTGGAAAACAGGAAGTTATTGTTAAGCTACCAGTACTAGTCACCTCTCTGGTTTCATGTAATGATCTAATAAGGCAATAGGGCTGATTACAAGTACCTTCAAAGATTAAGTGAAAAGCAAGTGTATTCATTGGCTAGCTCTAGAACAAAAAGTAGGGCTGTCGATTACCTGCAGTTAACTTACACGATTAACTCAAAAAAAATTAATCACGATTAATCGCACTGGTTAAGAATAGAATACCAACTGAAATTACTAAATAATATTTTGGATGTTTTTCTACATTTTCAAATATATTGATTTCTATTACAACACAGAATACAAAGTGTACAGTCCTGACTTTATATTATTTATTACAAATATTTGCACTGTAAAAATGACAAAACAAAAGAAACAGTATTTTTGACTTCACCTCATACAAGTGTTGCAGTGCAATCTCTTAACTGTGAAAGTGTATCTTACAAATGTAGATTTTTTTTTTTAACATAACTGCACACAAAAATAATGTAAAAAACTTTAGAGCCTACAAGTTCACTCAGTCCTACTTCTTGTTCAGCCAATCGCTAAGACAAACAAATTTGTTTATGTTTAAGGAAGATGCTGCTGCCGACTTTTTATTTACATCACCCAGAAGCAAGAACAGGCATTTACATGGCACTTTTGTAGCTGGGGTTGCAAGGTATTCACATGCCAAATATGCTAAACATTCGTATGCCCTTTCATGCTTCAGCCACCATTCCAGGGGACATGCTTCCATGGTGATGACACTCGTTAAAAAAATGAGTTAATTAAATTTGTGACTGAACTCCTTGGTGGAGAATTTTATGTCTCCGGTTGTTTTACCCGCATTCTGCCATATATTTCATGTTCGCTGTTTGTTTTAAGAACAATTTCACAGCAGATCTGACAAAATGCAAAATGTAAGATTTCTAAAAATAGCTACAGCACTTAATCCAAGGTTTAAGAATCTGAAGCGCTGTCCAAAATCTGAGAAGGACAAGGTGTGGAGCATGCTTTCAGAAGTCTTAAGACGTGGAAACTACAAAACCCTAACAACCAGAAGAGAAAATCAGCCTTCTGGTGGTGGTATCTTACTCCGATGATGAAAATGAACATGCATCAGTCTGCTCTGTTTTGGATCGTTATCGAGCAGAACCCATCATCACCATGGACGCATGTCCTCTGGAATGTTGGTTGAAGCATGAAGAGACATATGAATCTTTAGATGCATAAATATCTTGCAACCCCGGCTACAACAGTGCCACACGAATAGTGCCTGTTCTCACTTTCAGGTGACATTGTAAACAAGAAGCAGGCAGCATTATCTCTTGCAAATTGTAACCAACTTTGTTTGTCTGAGCGATTGGCTGAAGTAGGACTGAGTGCACTTGTAGGCTCTAAAGTTTTACATTGATTGCACTACAGTTCTTGTATTAGGTGAATTGAAAAATACTATTCCTTTTGTTTTTTACAATGCAAATATTAGTAATAAAAAATAAACAAAGTGAGCATTGTACATTGTGTTTTAACTGAAATCAATTTGAAAATGTAGAAAACATCCAAAAATATTTAAATATATGGTATTCTATTATTGCTTAACAGCACAATTAATCGTGCAATTAATTTTTTAATCGCTTGACTGCCATAATAAAAAGCTGTACTTACAGACTTGTGTCTCCTCTTTTTGTTTTTCTTCTTGTGTTTTTTTGACTTCTTGTAACTTCTCTCTAAAATACACGGAAAAGTAAGTATCAATAAAACATTAAGACCCATCATCATCATGACAAGACTTGTTTTAACAGAGGAGAGGGGAAAATATCTTACCAGATTCTGCACTGGAAGAACGATCAGAAACTGATCTAGATTCTGAGCGTTGCCTCTTCTTCTTTGAATGGCTATCATCATCATCAGACTCTGAACCCTTTAAACAGAACATTTTGAGTTCAATATTAACCTTGCAAGACAATGTGTTGTAAATGTAGCTTTCATATACTATTCTAAGAAGGGTCTTACCGAACGGGAGCGAGACCGTTTTCTGTGATGCTTTTTAGACTTTTTAGAATGTTTCTTATTCTTTGAATGATGATGTTGACACTCGTGCTGTGGTATAAGATAATCGAAACATTATATTTGTTTTAAAGAATCCGATATAAGTTGACCAATTTCTTAGCACCAGTCCAAAAGAGAGACTCATGTTCACTGACATCAATTTGTTAAAACAATATAACATCTGAAATCTTATTGTTTGTAGCCTCTCTTTATATGCAAGATTACATTTTTTAAAAATTAAATTTAAAGAAACTGCCATTAATGCACTGTTAAAGCTGTAAAATCAAGCATTAAAAAAAAAAGAGTCACTTAGGAAGGAATCACTTAGCATCACACTTTGAAGATGGATGCAAACAGCTTCAGTTTTCCATTATGCATATTTAGTCTTGCATTTTTTAAATATTACTAATTTTAATGGCCTCCCCCCAAATTTAGCCAAGTACATACTGCTCATTAAGACCTATTTTATGTCAGATTTGAAGTTTGAAAATTTTTTTTTAAATCTCTTAAAAAAACAACACCAAATCAAATTTTAATAAAACAAGATGCAGTTTACTCCTTAAATTACATCAGCCTGATAAGCCATCTGTAGCTTGAGACAGATTGAGTTATTACTCCTTCAAAAAATCAAACTTGCTAAAAAACATTCATGTCTACACAGTTAAGAAAATTTTAGCCCAAAAGGTAACTATTGTAGAATGAGGTATATGAAAAGGGAAGTTAGATGAATACAGCTCAATAAATCACCAAAAAAACCCAAAACACATGAAAATAGCTTAACCATAATACACTTCACTACTTTCAGACTGAGGCTTTAATATTTGTGTCACAAAATAAGACAGTTCAGTACAGTTTTGGAAAGTTTTTTCTTACAAAAAACTGCTAAAAATTGCTATGAAAAAACAAATTGAAAAATTACCTCTAGTACATGTATAAAGTCTTTAAAGATTCTTTTTCTTTCAGATTCTAGAGTGATGTCTTCAAATGCTGGTTCCTTCACAAATCTCTCTCTGATCTATATTAAAAGGAATAAGAGTGAAATACTACTACAGAAAAACTTGTGTGTGTCTGTCTAACAACGAAGTAAAACAAACATCATTTCATAAATGGAAAAAACACATTTTACTGCTACAAGGTGAATTTGCCCCTCACCCCAACAAGTTCATGTATACAATGTGTCCCACACTTCCAAATGTCCAAAGATTGAGACTGTCATATTCAGATGTACCTATGTTTCTTCCATGAGGTTTAGAGTTATTCTCATTTTTTTAATGGCTATCAGTGAAAATCTTTAACAGTTCACTTCTGTTATGCTTAAAATAAGTAGTGCTCTTACCCCACTTAAACTTAACCTCGCTTACACACACAAATAAGTAGAAAAAGTCAGCTAAACACCGCCATCGAACAATCAATGCATTTTTCCTACATTTTCTTTCCAATCATTCTAAGTGTGTGAAACAGCAGCTCTCTTCTTTTAGCCTTGTCATTGTAGTCAACAATTTGACGAGCTATCATTTGACACACCACTATTAGCCTGAAACACTTATCATACAGCAGATTGTAATATCATTTCATGAACAAGATGTGAAGGAAAACAAACTTCATATAAGAGACAGATATACTGATGCTTGTTTTCTTATGATTTACCCAGATGGCGCATCTATGGCTACGTCTACATTACAGGATAATTCCGAATTATATTAAACCGGTTTTATAAAACAGATATTATAAATTCGATTTCACGCAGCCACACTAGGCACAGTAATTCGGCGGTGGGCGTCCATGGCCCGAGGCTAGCGTCGATTTCTGGAGTGTTACATTGTGGGTAGCTATTCCATAGCTATCCCATAGTTCCCGCAGTCTCCCCTGCCCCTTGGAATTCTGGGTTGAATCAT